>NC_134782.1:35771668-35776668 GCF_046742065.1 Oratosquilla oratoria
GAGGGAGAGAAGGGGTGGCTATACTAGTAAGTGAAGAGATAAGTAAGCGGGTAGTGGAGTGGAAGGAGGTGTCATCAAGGTTGATGTGGATGAAGGTAAAGCTGGGAAAGGAGATGTGGGTTTTTGTAAGTGCGTATGGGCCTGGTAGTGAGAAGAACGTAGAGGAAAGGGAGGCATTTTGGGTAGATATAAATGAGTGTATAGAGGGATTAGGGAGAAATGTCAATGTAGTTGTATTGGGAGACCTAAATACTAGGGTAGGAAATGAGCCAATTGACGGAGTAATTGGGAAGTATGGAGTTCGAGATAAAAATCGTAGTGGAGAATTGATGGTGAAGATGTGTCTTGAGAGTTGATGATAGCAAATACAGTGTTTAGGAAGAAAGTCAAGCAAAAGTACACATGGGAGAGGGTGGTGGATGGAAGGGTGGCAGATAGAGCGTTAATGGACTATATAGTGGTGGAGAAGAACAGTTAAAACATATATATGGTCAACACTATTATATGGTTCAGAAGCGTGGACAATCAGCAAAAAATTGCAGGAAAACTTAGAAGCAGCAGAAATGTGGATATGGAGACGAGTATTAAGAGTACCATGGACAGCGAAGAAAACAAATGAAGAAGTATTGAGATAAATGGAGACAGATAGGGAATTGATGACAATAATATGGAAAAGACAGTTGCGATTCTTAGGACATATAATGAGGAAGGAAGGGTTGGAAGAGGTGGTAATGACGGGAATGGTGGAGGGAAGGAGAGCAAGAGGAAAGCAGAGGGAGAAGTATATGGACGCGCTGATGAGGGCGACGGGAAAACAACTCAAACACGCACAGATGTTACAAGTAACTAGGGACCGTGAACGGTGGCGCTCCATGGTTGCCGAAGTCCAAGAGGATATGGCACGACGGTAAGGTAAGGTAAGTGGTGACCAGGAGTAAGGTAGGAAGAGTTAAGGATGTACATGTTCTAAGGGGAGAAAGTGGGGGAATATCAAATCACTTCCTTATGGAAGGTAAATTGAGAGTGGGGAATAGGTGGAGAAAGAGGAAAAGGGCAGAAGGTAGGGAGGTACTTAGAATGAACTGCTTAAATGAGAAATAAAAGGAGAATGAGTATAAGAAGAAGTTGAGAGAGGAGTGGGAGAGAGTAAAGGGTAGAGTAGAACTAGGAGTGAAGGAGGAATGGGGATGGTTCAAGGAGGGAGTCATAAGGTGTGCAAAGATGGTGTGTGGAACAAGGAGGGCGGGAGGAAATAGAAAGAAGGGTAGTGAGTGGTGGGATGAGGAAGCAAAGAAGGGTGTAAAAGAGAAGAAGCAGGCATTTATAGATTGGCTACAAATTAGGACGAGGGAATCGTATGAGAGGTACAAAGTAAAGAGAAAGGAAGTTAAGCATAAGATAAAGGAAGCAAAGAGGAGAGCAGATGTGAAATGGGGAAAGAGTATGACAGAAAATTTTGAAAGTAATAAAAAGATGTTTTGGAAGGAAGTTAAAAGAGGAAGAGGAGGCGAATCAAGTAGAGAAGAAAAGGTAAAAGGTGCAGATGGAAAGATGATAATGGAAGAGAAGACAGTGAGAGGAAGGTGGGCAGAGTATTTTAGGGAGTTGCTAAATGTGAAGGAGGATAGAGAGGGAAAGGTAATTGCAGTGGGAAGCGCTAAGAAAATGAGAGTGAGGAGTGAGGAAAATGGAGGAGAAATAGGGAAAGATGAAGTGGAAGCAGCTGTTAAGATGATGAGAGCAGGTAAGGCACCTGGTTGGGATGGATGCCATGCAGAATGTCTGAAGAAAGGAGGTACAGTTATGGTGGGCTGGCTGGTGAGGTTATCTAATGTTTGTTTAAGAGAGGGTAGAGTGCCAGAGGACTGGAGGAGCGCCTGTATAGTTCCGCTTTACAAAGGAAAGGGGGACAAGTGTGAGTGTAGTAGTTACAGAGGGATCAGCTTGTTAAATGTAGTTGGGAAGGCTTATGGAAGGGTCTTGATTGAGAGGATTAGGAGAGGAACAGAGGGAGTAATTGATGAGGAACAGTGTGGGTTTAGGACAGGTAGGGGATGTCTAGATCAGATTTTTGTGGTACGACAGATATGTGAGAAAGCTATAGGAAAAGGTAAGGATGTTTTTGGGGCTTTTATGGATATGGAAAAGGCTTATGACAGAGTAGACAGGAAGGCACTGTGGGAGGTACTGCAGATATATGGGATAGGAGGAAAGCTGTTAAGAGCAGTCAAGAGTATTTATGAGAGTAGTAGAGCTTGCGTTAGGATTAGAAATGTAGAGAGTGAATGGTTTGAGGTAAAGGTGGGACTTCGTCAGGGGTGTGTTATGTCACCCTGGCTGTTCAATCTTTACGTGGATGGGGTGGTGCTAGAAGTGAATGCAAGGGTAGTGGGTCAGGGGTTGGAGATGATTAAAGAAAATGGAGAAAAGTGGGAGGTGAGCCAGCTGTTGTTTGCCGACGACACTGCGCTTGTAGCAGGATCAGAGGAGGGATTGAGGAAGTTAGTGACAGAGTTTGAGAAGGTGTGTGAAAGAAGGAAGCTGAAGATAAATGTGGGCAAAAGTAAGGTGATAAGATGTACAAGGGGAGAGAGTGACAGTAGGCTGGAAGTGAGCATTAAGGGTGAGAAACTGGAGGAAGTGGATAGTTTTAGATACTTGGGTGCGAATGTGACAGGAAAGGGAGGACTCATTCCAATATTCTCCAGTGGTAGAATGAGTAAAAATTTCTTCCTATTTGTGGAAGATGGAGCTCCTTGTCACACTGTTCAAATAACATAAAATTGGTTGAGCCAAAATGGTATCAGGAAACTTTCATGGCCAAGTCAGTCCCCGGATATGAACTCTATTGAACACATCTGGGCCATATTAGACCAATAACTTCGCAAAAAGAACAGGAAGCCATCTTCAAAGCCCCAACTCTTAGTATTACTACAGGAAATATGACAAGAAGTCCCTCAAGATGATATTCGTGAACTAATCACTAGGATACCTAGAAGGGTCCTTGCATAGAAAAAAGCAAAGGGGATGTCAACCAAGTATTAGTTATTCACATTGTGACCATTTATAATCACTTTAATTGTATCAGTTGCTTGTTTAATAAGTCAAACAATTTCTCTTGGTGTGTATTCAATTCTGTCATGTCTGTGTATATATACATCTGAATTTTACATGGCAGCAAGAGAGGCGAGAACCAGAATCCTAATCTCTAGTGTTTTGGTCAAACACTTTTTTCAAAGTGATGAACTTAAGGGAATGTCGTCACGACTCAAATATATCCGTCGAGTCTCCTCTCCTCGTTGGCTAACTTCGTGGGATGTTGGTGTGTGTGTTGTCTCCGGGGTTTACCATACGAAGACCACCTTAGGCACTTTAACTTACACTCTCTCGAAAGATGAAGATTGCTGGGTAACCTAATAGAGGCATTCAAATTGGTCAAGGATTTTAACAAAGGTGATACAGGTAATGTTATCGTTTTGAGGCAGTAGGGCAGGACTCGTAGTATTGGATTTAAAGTGGACAAATTTAGGTTTAAGAGAGATATAGGCAAGAATTGGTTTACCAACAGTGGTTAACGGGTGGAATAGGCTTTATAATTATGTTTTAAGCGCTGAAACAACTGATTGTTTTAAAAGAAGATTAGATAATTTTATGGATAGGGATGACAGGTGGTAAGAAACACGGAACTGCCTAGCGAAGGCCTCATGGTCTCTTGCGGTCTCCTTTATTCGTATGCTCTTATGTTGTCCAACAGTTACATTCCGTCTCAATGGTTGATTGTTTTATTTTTACTAGAACATATGTCCCTTGTTTCTATAGTTTTCTTCGTGTATTATATAATCTTTGTTGTAATACTATGATACCCTTTACCTTTGTTAAATGGTTATATTTATCCAAGTGTATTAATAATAAAATTGACTTTCTATGATATCTTATGTTGGTTCTGTGGTATTTTATTATTTTTTTCTTTATCCTATATGTACCAAAATAAGAATTAAAATAATCATTTGTATCTTACATGAAGGACTTATATCTAGCTAATTCCATGTAATTTCGTTCACTTTATTGCTGAACTTCATACTAAATTAGTTGACCTAATCCAATCCCTTCGATACATCGAAGAGGGCAAAATTGGAATTAGTTACGAAAAATAAGGAATAATCTACGACCGATTCTACAATGTTCCTCTCCTGCATCAATGCCCCAAGGTGCCCCGTGGTGACCTTAGAGCACCGGAGGAACGTTCACGAATGAAGAGGATACGCACGAGTAAATATTCTTGTCTGTTTCGTGGACACCTGGGAAACCGCGCCGGCAGACGACCGCACAGAGTTCCGTTCATCTCCGCTGATTTATGTCAAGCAATTCCTGTTATTAGGATCAGACGGGGATGGTCATGGATACCTGGAGCGCGTGTCAGATAGACTGATTCGTCCCAGTTCTGGAATGATGGAATAAGTCTTGGTGTTCTTGTGCCGAAGGAGAAGAGTGAGTCAGGAGGAAAGGGTGAGCGTGGGGAGAGCGACCGAATGTTTAGTATGAATAGTATCAATAGTATTGATAGTAATAGTATCAATAATAGTTCACCCATGAATCGAGCCCTTACACTGGGTACCGTCCTTGGATTTTTTTTTTTTTTTTTTTTTAGGGGGGGGGAAGGGACCAATGTAAGATAACTTTTGTTCTGTTTGGAAAAGAAAATCTATGGTTTACTTGTGTCGATAAATTGATATCCCATATTGTTATGCGTCTCCTGATTAATAAAACCACCTGGTGTCAATTTTTTTTATGTATAAATAACGTTCCAGAAATTAATAGAGTCTACAAGAAACTGAATATCAAGCCTTTGCTTTTTTCAACGTACACTGGCTATTGTGTACTGGCTATTGCAGGTCGTTAGTGTTCAGTCAGTCTTCAAGATGAAGTTTTTCTTTAGAGATTTCGTGTTGGTGTACGTGGCTGTTACTAATTACCTTCTACTAGTTTCACGGAATTATTAC
>NC_134782.1:35781668-35786668 GCF_046742065.1 Oratosquilla oratoria
ACGTTTGAAAGAATGATAAAAATTAAATACAAAATATGAAAAAAAAATACAGATAAAAAGACCAAATAAATAAGTTTGCACTTCTCTTCTTTCCGTTTTCTTCACTATTTTTTTTTTATTTTTTTTCTTAACCTTTCATTTCGTCTATCATGTTTGTTTCTTACGTCTCTCCATTTCCTATTTCTTTTCTCAATCTTTTTCTCTTTCTCTCAATTTATCTTTCGTCCCACTTTCTCATTTACATCCGTCATTTCTCCCACTGTCTCTTCCCCTCTCCATTTTTTACTTTTGTCTCCTACAAAATCAAAATTCCGTTTTTGAACGTTAAGGGAAATGGGGGGAAGGAAAAGAGGCCCAAATTAAGAAGAAGACTAGAATCTCTTGTCACTTTTTGACCACCTAACACTCCCTTGTTTGTCTATTCTCCTTGCCTGCAGCCAATCATATTCAACCAAAAACATAAAAAAACAAAAAACATCGTCATGTCTTCATCCTATACATTTTTGTGACCTGAAAAGATAGTTTAGGTAGATAATAGTTCAAATGCGGATAGGGATTTGAATTGGAGGACAAAAATGACTGAAGGATGAACACCAGAAAGGGAGAAGAATGAAGACAAGAAGGAGGATAAAGATGAAAATGAGGAGGAGGATGAAGGGGAGGAGGAGGATGAAGGGGACGAGGAGGACGAAGAGGATGAGGAGGAAGAGGAGGAGGATGGGAACGAGGAGGACGAGGAGGAGGATGGGAATGAAGAAGACGAGGAGGACGAGGAGGACGTGGAGGAGGATGGGGACTAGGAGGATGTCGAAGAGGAGGACGAGGAGGGACGAGGAAGACGAGGAGGACGCGGAGGAGGATAGGGACCAGGAGGAAGTCGAAGAGGAGGATGAGGAGGACGAGGAGGACGAGGGGGAGGATGGAGACCAGGAGGAAATCGAAGAGGAGGACGAGGAGGACGAGGAGGACGAGGAGGACGAGGAGGACGAGGAGGACGAGGAGGACGAGGAGGACGAGGAGGACGAGGAGGACGAGGAGGACGAGGAGGACAAGGAGGACGAGGGGGACGAGGGGGAGAAGCAGGAGGGCGAGGACAATGCAAAGAAAAAAAACTAACGACAACTCTTTAAAGCATCAATAGCAGCAAGGAACACCAACAACGGTAATGGCAATACCAATAACAAAAGAAAAAATAACAAAAATTATAGTGATGGTAATAGTAATAAACATTGCCTTACATTTTTACTGACTGGAAACGTAATGGTAATAAACATTGCCTTACATTTTTACTGACTGGAAACGCATAGCTTTGTATTAGTGTGTGTGTGTGTGTGTGTGTGTGTGTGTGTGTGTGTGTGTGTGTGTGTGTGTGTGTGTGTGTGTGTGTGTGTGTGTGTGTGTGTGTGTGTGTGTGTGTGTGTGTGTGTGTGTGTGTGTGTGTGTGTGTGTGTGTGTGTGTGTGTGTGTGTGTGTGTGTGTGTGTGTGTGTGTGTTCTATTAGCGTGGGTTAGATTATGTGCTAGTTAATGATTAACTAGCATTAAAAGGTGAGAAATTGACAGATGTCAGCTCAGTTTACCTGAAAAATGTCGAATTTCACACAGATCTCAAACCTGATCCGGTGATAGGCTTCGAGGATGGGCAAAGGGGGAGCTGATTCACACCGACGTCCCTAAACGACGAATCCTCCCATATGAGAGTCCCTATCGTTGTTCCCATAATGCAGCATCAGAACTTAGTAGATACAGCTTTCGTCGTTGATAATTTGATGTAGTTCTATATCTATTAATTACATTATAGTTGAATATTTTTTCAACAAAATTGTACAAAAAAATGAGAAAAACATTTGCACGGGATTAACATACGATGAAATAAGACTGGATCTATCCATAAGTACTTCAAAAACGCTATCAAAATTTGCGTCAAAATATTATTATATATTATGTATACATACCGTACATGCATAAATACAATCATGCATACATACATACATACATACATACATACATACATACATACATACATACATACATACATACATACACACATACATACATACATACATACATACATACATACATACATACATTACATATATACATGCATACATACATACGTACACACATAAATACAAGCATACATACATACATAAATACAAGCATAAATATATACATACATACATACATACATACATACATACATACATACATACGTACGCACATAAATACAAGCATACATACATACATAAATACAAGCATACATACATACATACATGCACACATACATACATACATACATACATACATACATACATACATACATACATACACACACACACACACACACATATATATATATAAGAGGGTCTGGGAGTTTTCCAACCAGTACCCTAAGGTTTGGGTCTTTTAATGTGCGTGAATGTGGTACAGATGAGAGTAAAAGGGAATAGATAGGCAGTATGTTTGCGAGAGGAAAGATGGATGTGCTGGCTTTGAGTGAAACTAAAATGAAAGGGAAGGGCGAGTGTGTGTTTGAGAGTGTAGCTGGGAGGTACTCAGGAGTGAAGAGGGGACAAGGGAGAGAAGGGGTGGCTATACTAGTAAGTGACGAGATAAGTAAGCGGGTAGTGGAGTGGAAGGAGGTGTCATCAAGGTTGATGTGGATGAAGATGAAGCTGGGAAGGGAGATGTGGGTATTTGTAAGTGCGTATGGGCCTGGTATTGAGAAAAGCGTACAGGAAAGGGAGGATTTTTGGTAGATATAAATGAGTGCATAGAGGGATTAGGGAGAAATGACAATGTAGTTGTATTGGTAGACCTTAATGATAGGGTAGGAAATGAACCAATAGACGGAGTGATCGGGAAGTATGGAGTTCGAGATAAAAATAGTAGTGGAGAATTGTTGGTGGAGATGTGTCTTGAAAGAGAGTTGATGATAGGAAATACAGTGTTTAAGAAGAAAGTCAAGCATAAGTATACATGAGAGAGGGTGGTGGATGGAAGGGTGGCAGATAGAGCGTTAATGGACTATATAGTGGTGACCAGGAGTATGGTAGGAAGAGTTAAGGATGTACATGTTCTAAGGGGAGAGAGTGGAGGAATATCAGATCATTTTCCGGTGGAAGGTAAATTGAGAGCGGAGAATAGGTGGAGAAAGAGGAAAAGGGCAGAAGGTAGGGAGGTACTTAGAGTGAACTGCTTAAATGAGAAATAAAAGGAGAATGAGTATAAGAAGAAGCTGAGGGAGGAGTGTGAGAGAGTGAAGGATAGAATAGAACTAGGAGTGGAGGAGGAACGGGGATGGTTCAAGGAGGGAGTCATAAGGTGTGCAAAGATGGTGTGTGGAACAAGAAGGACAGGAGGAAATAGAAAGAAGGGTAGTAAGTGGTGGGATGTGGAAGCAAAGAAGGGTGTAGAAGAGAAGAAGCAGGCATTCATAGATTGGCTACAAATTAGGACGAGGGAATCGTATGACAGGTACAAAGTAAAGAGAAGGGAAGTTAAGCATAAAATAAAGGAAGCAAAGAGGAGAGCAGATGTGAATTGGGGTAAGAGTATGACAGAAAAGTTTGAAAGTAGTAAAAAGATGTTTTGAAAGGAAATTAAAAGAGGAAGAGGAGGCGAATCAAGTAGGGAAAAAAAGTAAAAGGTGATGGAGAGATGATAATGGAAGAGAAGGTGGGCAGAGTATTTTAGGGAGTTGCTAAATGTGAAGGAGGATAGGGAGGAAAAGGTAGTTGCAGTGGGAAGCGCTAAGAAAATGAGAGTGATGAGTGAGAAAAATGGAGGAGGAATAGGGAAAGATGAAGTGAAAGCAGCTGTTAAGATGATAAGAGCAGGTAAGGCACCTGGGTTGGATGAATGCCATGCAAAATGTCTGAAGAAAGGAGGTACAGTTATGGTGGACTGGCTGGTGAGGTTATTTAATGATTGTTTAAGAGAGGGTAGAGTACCGGAGGACTGGAGGAGTGCCTGTATAGTTCCGCTTTACAAGGGAAAGGGGGACAATTGTGAGTGTAGTATTTTTAGAGGGATCAGCTTGTTAAGTGTAATTGGGAAGGCTAATGAGAGAATCTTGATTGAGAGCATTAGGAGAGAAACAGAGGGAGTAATTGTTAAGGAACAGTGTGGGTTTAGGACAGGTTGAGGTTGCGTTGATCAGATTTTTTTGTAGGACAGATATGTGAGAAAGCTATAGGAAAAGACAAAGATTTTTTTTTGGGGGGGGCTTATATGGATCTGGAAAAGGCTTATGATAGGGTAGACAGGAAGGCACTGTGGAAGGTATTGCAGATATACGGGATAGGAGGAAAGCTTTTAGGAGCTGTCAAGAGTTTTTACGAGAGTAGTAGAGCGTGTGTCAGGATTAGAAATGGAGAGAGTGAGTAGTTTGAATTAAAGGTGGGACTTCGTCAGGGATGCATTATGTCACCCTGGCTGTTCAATTTATACATGAATGGGGTGGTGCGAGAGGTAAATGCAAGGGTGGTGGGACATGGATTGGAGGTGGTTAAAGAAAATGGAGAAAATTGGGAGATGAGACAGCTGTTGTTTGCGGACGACACTGCGCTTGTAGCAGGATCAGAGGAGGGATTAAGATAGTTAGTGACAGAGTTTAGGAAAGTGTGTGAAAGAAGGAAGTTGAAGATATATGTGGTTAAAACTAAGGTGATGATATGTACAATGGGTGAAAGTGGCAGCAGACTTGGAGTGAGTATTAAGGGAGAGAGACTGGAGGAAGTGGATAGTTTTAGATACTTGGTTGCGAATGTGGCAGGAAAGGGAGGAGTGGAGGTGGAGGAAGAATGTAGATTGAGAGAAGCGAGTAAATGCCTTGGTGGATTAGAAAGTGTAATGAAAAATATACATTTGGGAATGAATGCTAGGAGGAGATTATATGAAGGAGTGATTGTGCCAACAGCACTGTATGGGGCAGAAACATGAAACATAAGAGAGAAAGAAAGACTTTGAATGTGTTTTGAGATGAGGTGTCTAAGAAGT
>NC_134782.1:35791668-35794168 GCF_046742065.1 Oratosquilla oratoria
AACAAAAGAAAAAATTAAAAGGTGTATAGACAAACTCAAAGTTAATAAAACACCAGGCCTGACGGTTGGCATCCAAGAATCTTAAAGGAAATGAAAAATGAGATTGTTGTTCCATTAGAAATTATTTTCAAGAAATCCATCATATCCGGAGATGTCCCAAGAGAATGGAAGCTAGCTAACGTTACTCCCATATTCAAAAAAGGTGACAAAAAGAAACCAAATAACTATAGGCCTATAAGTTTGACTTCGATCGTAGGAAAAATAATGGAAACTATCATCAGAGATGATATCGAACATCATTTAGAAAGTAACTGTTTGATAAATGATAGCCAGCATGGATTCAGACGGAAACGTTCTTGCGTGACTAACTTACTCGAATTCTACAACAGTCATCTCGAATTATGACAAAAGAAACAATATAGATTTGATATATCTAGTCTTTGCAAAAGCTTTTGATACTGTCCCACATGAAAGACTACTTACTAAATTAGCTTTGCATGGAATAAGTGGTAGCCTATTAGGTTGGACTAGTAATTGGTTGAAAGGTCGAAAACAGAGAGTTGTTTTAAATGGAAAAACTTCTGGATGGAAAAGTGTTGCAAGTGGAGTTCCTCAGGGTTCCGTTCTTGGGCCACTTCTATTCATAGTATATATAAATGATATAGACCATGGACTAAAATCTACTGTTTCCAAATTTGCTGATGATACAAAACTGTGCGGACTGGCAAATGATCACTCAAACCAATTGGATATTCAAGAAGATTTAGATCAATTACAGCAATGGTCTGAAAAGTGGCTAATGAAATTTAACACAAGTAAATGCAAGGTAATGCACATAGGTAAAAATAACAGTAAGTACGATTACAAGTTATTTGGAAATTCGTTAACAAAAGTGGATAGTGAAAAAGATCTCGGCGTAATTATCAGTAACGACCTCAAATCATCCAAGCAGTGTATTTCTGCCTCTGAGAAAGCAAATAAGATTCTGGGATTGATTGCGCGATCTTTTGATTTCAAAAGTCCATCACTCATTAACAAGCTATATAAATCGTTAGTTCGTCCACATTTGGAATATGCTGTTTCCGTATGGTCACCGAATCTCATTAAAGACATTGACAGACTGGAAAAAGTACACCGGCGAGCCACAAAACTGATTCCAAATATCAAAAATAAATCATACGAAAATCGACTTAAGCACATGAATCTGTTTTCCCTAAAAAAGCGTAGACTCAGAGGTGACTTGATACAGGTCTTTAAGATTTTAAAGGGAATTGACAACATCAAAAGTGACCAAATTTTCACATTGAATGAGAATCAGACAAGAAACAATGGTCTCAAACTGTCCGGAAATAGATTCAATTTGGAAGTAGGTAGAAACAACTTTGCCAACCGTGTAGTTAATGAATGGAATAAACTTCCTGCACAGGTAGTGCAATGTAGTTCAGTTCGAAGCTTTAAGAATCATTTAGATAAATACCTAAGTAAGATGCTGTAATGATTATAATTTATGTTACATTATTTGTTTTTGTTTTGTTATAATTTGTCTGTCTGATTTTCATTAATTATATTAGTTATATGTCAATTTATAATCATTTACTATTTACCTGTTTGTTTGTTATTCAACTATACCTATGTATTTATTTATGTATTTTATTTGTTATTTTTACATTATTATAGTTTTAATTTATTATTAATATGATTTTTTTTTTTTTTTTTTTTTTTCATCCGACCTAGATATGGATCAAAAGGTCTCCTGTCGGCATGCTCCGCCTTTGTAATCCTTTGTAATATATATATATATATACATATATATATATATATATATATATATATATATATATACAGTATACTCTACTTGATAAAGCTACAACAAGCGAAGAGTCGTATTGATAAAGGCTCCGTCCTCACATGGTGACTGTTTATTTCGATAGACTTGTCAGTCAGCAACTGCCACTTTCATATATACATACTCGTATATATATATATATATATATATATATATATATATATATATATATATATATATATATATATATATATATATATATATATATGAAGGTGGAAAAAGAAGTCACGGGTCTAGTTCCGAGTTACTGAGTTTATTCCTGACCGGTTTCGCTCTATGCTTCTTCAGAGGAATGTGACTCTGGAGTGAAGCTGGCGGTATACATAGTCTGAGTAAGACCGCGTTCCCTCCTTGGAGGTGGGTTACGTTTGGTTGTACAATGGTTTTTAATACAATAGTGATAAAAATACAATAAATTGTTGTGATGTTATTACAAAACAGCTCCGGTGTGTGTGGAATGTTGATCGAAGGTGTAACATTGTAAGTGAAGTGAGTGGTGTAGAAATGTGTGAATCCTAAAAAGTGTCAACTTGTCATAATGTACCAACATATATATATATATATATATATATTTATATCTATATATAGATATACATATATATATATACACACATACATATATATGCACACATACATATACATATATATATATAT
>NC_134782.1:35796668-35809168 GCF_046742065.1 Oratosquilla oratoria
TGTGGAGTGTATTCAGGGATGGAATGGGTGGGAATGATTTTATGCCTTCTCCTTTTTGGCTACCTCCCTTGTAAGGGGGAAAAAGCCTTGGTATATGTATATGTATGTATGTATGTATGTATATATATATATATATATATATATATATATATATATATATATATATATATATACATATATATATATATATATATATATATATAGATTGTTACAATTTTCATCGTAATTTGGGTCACTTATGAGTCTACTGTCATCCATGCGGTTTTATTCAGCCAAAAGAAACCTACGTGGTTAACTAAGCCTGCCTCAACAAAATACTACGTTGATATCTAGATCGTGTAGTTGTATGCAAACAACTCGATAGTATTACAATTAACTGTGGATCATGGTGTCCAACAAAGAAAACTAATATGTTTGTTGGGCAAGGTTATATGAAACAATGTTAGGTTAGGTCAGCGTAGATGAGGTTAGGTTAGTTTAGGTTAATTCGAATTAGGTTAAAGTTATATTAAGTTTAGTCACTTAAGATATATATATATTTCAATGTTATCAATATTTTCATCCACTTCAAAGCTCAAAATAAATTAAAGCTTTGCAAACTACGAACTGACCTATGATGGATTGAAGTTATTATCTTTTGCTTCATCTCTGACCACACCAATTCGTTTCTATACAGTACATGGTACAGTAATGGTGGTAGAGAGCCCTAAATTCTCATAAATACTTCTTTTTTAGTATATAAAGAAAAATAACTTTTCAAAAATCTCTCATTTTCTAAAATAAGGCATATGTGACATTTTCTTAACTGTACGGTGAGGTCCTGTAGATTCGGCAGGGTCCTGTAGATCCGGTGGGGTCCTGTGGATCCGGTGGAATCCTGTAGATCCGACGGAGTCTTGTAGATCCGGTGGCAAGGAACGGCGCAGTCGGTGGCTCGTATGGAGTAAAGAAAAACAAATCAGTCTGCTTCTTGACCATCTTACACCCATCACCAAGCAAGGGTGGTATCGTTCTTCCCTCACCAACTTCAATACAACTCGAACTCGCTGTACCAATTGTATCATTGGCTTCACTCCTAAGTACTACAATGCCTGGTGTCTGTAATGAAACTGTACCAAGCGTATTTTGTTTACATACATTTACGATTCTCTTAGAATTACGAGGTCATAAATGACCCATTTATATAAATCTACGAACCAAGGAAGCCCCTTACGACTCTCTTAAAGACTTTAACCACTGTACTACCTATTAGTAAAGTGACTGTACCTTTGTCCGATATTGAATCCTTCTGCTTCGTTCGGGATGTCTTTGGACTCCTCGGGAAGTCTTTAGACTCTTCGGGAAGTCTTTAGACTCTTCGGGAAGTCTTCAGACTCTTCGGGAAGTCTTCAGACTCTTCGATAAATCTACGGACTATTCGATAAGTCTTCTGACTCTTCGATAAGTCTTCGGACTCTTCGATAAATCTTCGGACTCTTCGATAAGCCTTCAGACTCTTCGATAAGTCTTCGGACTCTTCAATAAGTCTTCGGACTCTTCGATAAATCTTCGGACTCTTCGATAAGCCTTCGGACTCTTAGATAAGCCTTCAGACTCTTCGATAAGTCTTCGGACTCTTCGATAAGCCTTCGGACTCTTCGATAAATCTTCGGACTCTTCGATATGTCTTCAGACTCTTCGGACTATTTCTCTCTAGTTCAGAAGCTCCTGTATTGTTTACTTTTGTGACGTCACTGCATTCCTGCGACTCAAAACGCTCCTTCGTTTCTTAGTATTCATGTTCTTTCTTTCTCCATACTGTCATTTAAATTTTTCATTCATTGCTGTTTATGCTATTGCATGTAGAAACCGTTGCCTTGGCTGAATAAAGTGGGCTGGGCAGTCAGAAACAATGCTAAACTGTCGAGTTGAGACATACATATACCAAAGATTTTTCCCCCTTACAAGGAAGGCGAGACAATTCGCTCTAAGTCCTATTTGGCAAATTGGTCTGAAGAGACCCAGGAAACCATGACCCCCACGAAGACTCCATAGTCTTCAAGCTCCTTTCTTCTCTTGGCTGGATGACGTCACACATAACACAATGGAAGAGCTAAGCAGCAGGAGACCTCTTAGACCATGACAAGGCTCTCGTTACTGAACCCCTGAGGACGTTGTGTTATTAACGTTACGCCCTTCCAGTCTTGTACAAGGGTCTTCGACATCCTTTAGTTGAGGAGAGTTGCAGGACTTTGTCCTGTGCAATGAGCCGTGAGCAGCACGTTCACGCCGGTTTGCATTTAAGCCCCGCCCTCTTTTACTTCTGGATTCGCCTATTTGCTGACTATGTTATTTGATCTGAATAGCGGAAATAATTCCTGAATCACGTCTCATTTTTTTTATACAAATAAAAATTTGAAAGGGAACATAAGAACATAAGAATGGAGGAGGAGACTGCAAGAGACCATAAGGCCTACACTAGGCAGTTCCATATCTGTTATCACCTGTCATCTCCATCCATAAGGTTATCTAATATTCTCTTAAAGCAACCAATTGTTTCACCGATTGCTACTTGGTTACTAGGTCTATTCCACACATTAACCACTCGTTAGGTAAACCAGTTCTTGTCAATTTCCTTCAGAAATCTAAATTCGTCCAAAATAAACCTATTACTAAGAGTCTTCCCTGCCTTCTTAATGTGAAGACCTTGTCTGTATCACCCTTGTTAAAAACAGTTGACCCATTTGGATGCCTCGATATTAGACCACCCCGTACTCTACATAAAGGTAGATCGATGTACCAGAAAGTCTAAAGGTGACGGCTTCGGCCGCAGCTACTCAGCACCTCCTAGCGTAGACTTCCTACTACCACCAGCCCCTTTCCAGATTTCTTTTGGTACACGACAAAGAAAGAAAGCCGAGGTGAAACGGGACGGCGGTCAATAAATCCTAAAGTACTCGATTTGTTATTGAGAGTCCTCTTAGTTCCGTGAGATTCTCACTGCAATCCGTGTGCACTCACGACTTACGTCTGTTCCGACAGCTACCAGGTAATTTTGCTCAACCAATGGATTCCGTCTGCACAGGGAATGGAATACAAAAGACGAAAGAAAAAAAACATACGTGTCCATACCACTGACTTTCACTTTTTTTTTTATGTTTTTTCCGTTTTTAATCATCATTATCATTGTTAAGGCTGCAATCATTGGGTATTAGCATTTAACATTGGTGCTAACATTAACGTTAATTCTAGTGTGCGGTGTTGTTTCTACCTCCACAACATCTAGCCTCATCCCCATACTTAGACAACTAATCCTAATCAATAGATTGTAAGCCGGTGATTAATTCATTTACTCAGTTGAAACCAAACTTCATCAACGCTCGTTCTTCATCAATAAATTTAAGTTTAACAAGGTAATAGGCAAGAACTTGTTTACCAACAGAATGATTAGCGAATGGAATAGACTTAGTAACCATGTAGTGAGCGCTGAAACTATTAGTTGTCTTAAGAGAAGATAAAATAACTTATGACAGATGGTAAAGGACATGGAACTGCCTAGTGTAGGCCTTATGGTCTCTTGCAGTCTCCTCCATTATTATATTCTTATATAACTTTATCATCTAAAACACGTGGTTCTGTCTACCACCTGCCTGAACATCTTTACCACCTGACAGACTGTTTGTCAGCGCCGTCTTCCCCTGACAAATGCTCCTCAAGTGTAAATCTTGACGTCATCACAGAGAGAGACAAATGAGGGTAGCCAGCTGGTTGTATATATATATACAACTTGTGTGTGTGCGTGTGCGCGTACGTGTGTGTGTGCGTGTGGATTTATTTTGCCGCTTGAGCTTCACATTAAAAGAAGTATTACAATTTCCATTACTTTAGACTTTGTTTCAGAAATCATTACTTTATTAATTTATTCATGTTTATTCAGCCAGCGGGTATTGATGTAGCAACGTGATGGAAGACAAAAAGGATGACAATTGTGAATATAATTTTGAATTGTTTAACATTTGTATTCTTTTGAGAACATTGTTATGGCTAACGACAGGCAATTCTACTCTGATTAGGCTCAAAATCCCTTAATTGCATTCGATTTATTTTGAGTTTATATATTTATATATTTATCTACTTATTTATTTATTTAAATAGTTATTCATTTATCTATTCATTTACACACACACATATATATATATGTATATATATATATATATATATATGTATGTATATATATATATATATATATATATATATGTATGTATATATATATATATATATATATATATATATATTATTTATCTATTTATTTATTTATTTTTACATCTATGAGTTTGTGGGATAAGTGAAAGACCATCCTCCCTACCTTTTTTCGGGGGTTTGGGGGTTGGAGGTTATCATTCTGTTTGAGTCTACCTTTAATGCAACATTACAGACCTGTCCTATCTCCTGACGAGCGATACAGTCTTCCAACCTCATCCTACACTTGGACAAATAGCCGCTATCCTCTGATGACGATACCGTCTCCAGCTGTGTCGAAAGCTTCTGAGGTTATAAGAACATAAAAACCTAAGAATGGAGAAGACTTCAGGAGACCATAAGGCCTACACTAGGTATTTCCATGTCCCTTACCAGCTGTCATCCCTATTCATAAAGTTAGTTAATCTTCTCTTAAAATTACCAATAGTTTCAGTGATCACTAAAGGGCTACTAAGTCTATTCCATTCTTTAAACACTGTTTTTTTTGTTTGTTTTTTACAGTGTCAGTTTTCTTCGTCTTGTACCAAAATTCTTCCTGTTGTTTAAGCTGGCAGTTGCCTATAACCGGACTTCCCAGCGGGAATTTCTCTCATGAATGACCAAATCCGATTCCTTTGCTCCATCATGACAGGATCTATATGGATGAAAAGACAACGAGCCAGGTGTTCCTACAGAGACTCCGAATCCAGTATGTCAACAAACACATGATCATCGAGAGTTCGAATTCCATTCTGCTACAGGATCTATATGGATGGAAAGACAGTAGCTCAAGTGTTCCTGTAGAGATTCTGAATCCAATATGTCAACAAACACATGAGTCTTAAGGGTTCACATTCCATTCTGTATTCCTTATAAGGATTGCCGGGCCGTGTATGGAGGTCTGGTCGTATATTGGGACGCTGATACGTCGGAGTTAAGTCTGACATTGTTTGGAATCTTGTTTGTATGTACATAATGCTCTCCTGGTGAGTGAGTTAGAGCGTCGTTACTTGCGGCGGAGGTCGAGGGGATGGCAGTTTGAACTCTGCCGCCAGTGAGTTGGACCAGGGGCATGGTTCATTCAATTCCACGCTACAAAGTCCTCTGTAAGGGACACCGTCCTAGCCATCTGACAGAGTGAGTTCGCGACGTTAAACCGAATCATTTATATCATGGTTTGATGAGTTTAGTTACCAAAGATGGCTAGTGGATAGTACATAGATGTGTAAGTCACATTATTACTGTAGATATGAAATGTAGTCAGTCTTTCATTTGCTGAAAAGGTAAGGTAAATTAACCTTATTTTTTCGTTATTTTTATCAAAGTTTAACCCATTAAACTCCGATGACAAGATGTCTTGTCATTTGGTCAAATAAAACAAAAAATCATAAAACACCAAAATGTTTGATCAAACACCAGAAAAGTATGACGTCCGTCCTCGCTTCGCTCGCGAGCGAAGCGAGGACGGACGTCATACTTTTCTGGTGTTTGATCAAACATTTTGGTGTTTTATGATTTTTTGTTTTATTTGACCAAATGACAAGACATCTTGTCATCGGAGTTTAATGGGTTAAGGGAGTCAAAGCTTAATTTTCGGATAAAAAATAATCCTAATTGTCTGGCACAATATCTTATAATATATCTCATGTCCTATAAAATATGCTATTCTGTAAACCTGTTTTTCTTTTACCCTAAAACTAATTGGGTCGTCTTATACACGAAATGTATGATAAATCAAGAGTCGATCTAAAAAGGAGACTACCTTATATGCAAGCAAATACACTTAAGTCTCTTAATCCAACACTCGCCAACCGCCACTTGTGCGGACGTTTGAACCCAGGACATAAACCCGCTTCGGGAATTGGCCCAAGACATAAAACACCACCAATTCCCGATGTGGGTCTATGTTTTGGGCCCAAACGTCCGCACAAGTGGCGGTTGTTGAGTGTTGGACTAAGAGACCTAGATGTAACCCGTGTTTTGTAAGAAAGACGCATTATTATCATTGATAACTGAGAACGTCTATTGTGCTTCACCTGCCTTCCTTAGGCTTATTTTCTTCCTCTTCTTCTTTTTTGGTCGGGAGGTGGGAAGGCGAATACAGAACCCAACTCTTTCCGAATCTAAATCATGGTAGCACCTACAGCTGCCACATCTAGATAAGAACGTACAACCCATTTCCCTCATTAATAGAAAAAATAGTTTATCCAAAGAGACACAGGATATCAAAAGAGCCCAAGTATCCTAGGAATAGCTTTACCATAGTCAGGGGGCACCACCCCTATCCTAAACTCCATTACTAGCTAATTAAGGCTTAGTTCACAGCAGAGGCAAATGTTTTTCATACAGCAACGTTCATCTGGATGACAGTCACAAACGTTCCAGTGATCTCGAAATAGTCAACGTTTTTTCTGGAATGTTTTACTGGTGTATTTACAAGTGATGGAACGATATTAAAACTCTTAACAATTCCGATACGAGTCCCGATACTGCTCTAAACTATCGATTCCGATAAATGATTAATAAATGTACCTTGATCATAAAGAATTTTTTTCCAAACCAACTGCAGGGCCTGAAAAAAAGGAATTATAATCACTGCAGGTACAAGAATTTGGTATCGTTCCATCACTATTATCCACGAAAATTTATGTTTGGTATGAAATTATAAGTATACAGATAGATGCCAGAGGGAAACCATTTAGTGTGATTATGGAAGAACAAGGTAAACCAATGAATATATACATACATACACACACACACACACACACACACACACACACACACACACACACACACACACACACACACACATATACATACATATATATATATATATATATATATATATAAATATATATATATATATAGTATGATAGGGGTTACTAGGGGTTACTAGGCTAGACATATTGAGAAATGAGGAGGTGAGGAGGAGAACAGGGGTGGAAAGGGAGTTGGTAGATAGGGTTGATGAAAGAATATTAGGATGGTTTGGACACATGGAAAGAATGAGTGAAGTACGATTAGTACAAGAGGTGTGGAAGGCAGAGGTGGAAGGAGTGAATGTGAGGGGGCGACCTAGGATGAGATGTATGGATGGGGTAAAAGGGGCATTACAAAAGAGAGGAATGTCTGTTGAGGAATGGATGATGCTGTGATGCATAAGGGAGAGAGGGTGGGGGATGGGGTGTGTGGAAGTATGTATGAGAAATAATTTGACACAGCCCGAAGGGATTTCTCCCCGCCTTCTCCTTTTCTGCATGAGGGGACGGAGAGGGGGGTCGCCGAATTAATGAAGCGGCCTTGCTGTGGATGTGCTGTGTATTACGACATTGCTTCTGACCCAGGGCAGTGGACAGGATGCAGGGATGACCTGTCATCCAGGAGGTGCCAAGATGAGAGGGAGGGAGGAGGGTGGAGGGGAGTGAAATATATAGGAAATGGAATGGGTGGGAGTGGTTTCTATGCCTTTTTCTTTTTGGCTACCCCCCGTATAAGGGGGGGAAAAGGCCTTTGGTATATGTATGTATGTATGTATGTATGTACATGTATATATATACATACATATATATATATATATATATATATATATATACATATATACATATATATATATATATATATATATATATATATATATATATATGTGTGAACGCAATACAGATGGGTTTATACACCAACCGTCGCACTTAATGCTGACTCCTTTACAGAAAACAGAACCTACCACAACCTCCCTCGCCACTCCACCACCTCCTCCTCCTCCTCCTCCTCCTCCTCCTCCTCCTCCTCCTCCTCCTCCTCCTCCTCCTCCACCTGCTCCACCTCCTCCTCCTACTCCTATGCCACTCAGGCTTATTACGACTACTATCGCTGCCCTCGGTACTACCACCTTCCCCTTCCATCCTACCACCACCATCCTATTACCACGACGACTTACACCATCGCCAGTGATTCACCAATAAAGAATCCGTTTTCACCATTATTTTGAATCTTTCTTACCAAAAGGGTGGTCATCGGTGTTAACACCGTTCATATCACAATAGCTGGGTTTTTAACCACCGACTTCCACCGGATTCAACACCACAGGATCTGTCGCCACTCGACCCATTTTCACCATTTTGGTACTCTTTAGCATCACCTGCATTAACATCTATCACCACTTTCAACAACATCAGAGGTCACCTCTACAGCTATCACCATTACCACCGGTTTTTGTCACCACCAGAATCATCACCACCACCACTAGCACCAATGATAACATTACTGCCAGTACTATCATTACCACTTTTGCACCCTTTGCCAATATCACCACCACTTTCTACATGACCACCATTTTTATCACCAGAATAATCACCACCACCACTACCACCAATAATATTATCACCACCAATTTTCCACCAGTTACCACCAACAGCACTAATGCCTGTACCACCATGATCATCTTTGCCCTTATTAGGATTATCACCACCACTTCCACCATTACCACCAGTCCCACCATTACCACCGGCAGCCGCCAGCGTCTGAGCCTACGTGATGCAGAGGCTGAACTTCAGCCCCCCGGCGAAGCCACATTCCATCAGCGAAAGTGTGGTGGCGGTGGCGGTGGCGGTGGCGGTGGCGGTGGCGGTGGCGGTGGCGGTGGCGGTGGCGGTGGCGGTGGCGGTGGCGGTGGCGGTGGCGGGTGCGGGTGTGGTGGTGTATGTGTTATGACGGTTATGGTGGGCGTGTTGTCATTAGTAACTGGAGTTGTTGTAGTAGTTAGTGGTAGTGTGAATGGAAACGGCAGGTGTAGTGGTAGTAGTAGTTATAGTGCGCAGTGAGCGTATTAGTAGTAGTGAAAGTGATAGTGGCGGATGTGGTAGTGGCTGAGATGCTAGTGTCGTTGTTAGTAGTGGTAGAGATAGCTGTATTTCTGGTAGCATTGCTGTTAATTCACACTAGACACACACACAAAGTAAAAACCCAACATATTTTATGTTACATATTATTTCCAAAGGAGTTTTCTGTGAATTTTAGTCCCTGTCCATCTGACACACACACACATTATATATATACATATGTATATACATATATATATATATATATATATGTGTGTGTGTGTGTGTGTGTGTGTGTGTGTGTGTGTGTGTGTGTGTGTGTGTGTGTGTGTGTGTGTGTGTGTGTGTGTGTGTGTGTGTGTGTGTGTGCAATAAATAGTCAGGAATATTTGGATCCCTGTTTATTTCATTAGACGTTTCAGGTATGACTATACACATCACCAGTACATCACACGGTAATACAGACATAAATTGATCAACCAACACTAGAGATGAGTAAAGGCAGCAATGACTGCAACAGCTCTGTAGGGAAGAGGCCAAACGCAGAGTATGGGAGTCCAATATATTTTACGTTTCGCCCAGCAGGGCTTCTTCAGAAATAACATCGATGAAAAACATTTTAATCCCATACTCTGCGTTTGGCCTCTTCCCTACACAACACTAGAGACTTGAATATAAGAGAGTCTGAAAGAAATTGACTAAATGTTCCTAGGGTAAGGATTTTCATAATTATGAAAGGAGTTTCAGGAAGGGTGTAGATGTCTAATGCAGTGGATCAGGGAATACCGAGTTGGTTCAGGTATATGGCAAGAGTGGATGAGGAGCGACGATCGAAGAGTGTGGAGGGCAGAAGTGAGTGGAGTGAGATTAAGTGGAAGACCTAGAATGAGATGAATGGATGGGGTCAACAGAGCTTTGTATGCATGAGTTATGTCAATAGATCAGGGAGGAGAGCGTGTAAAAAATAGAAATGTCAGGAGAGAGACGCTGAGTGAATGATTGGGTGATGCGGCCTAAAAGGATGTTCCCGGCATCTTATCCGCAAATTCGTGGATGCGGAAGGGGGTTACCGTAGGCTGATACTATGTGGGTAAACCAACTTTGGTCCTAAACCAACCTTGGTCCTAAACCAACTTCGACCCTAAACCAGCTTCGATCTTAAACCAACTTTGGCCCTAAACCAACTTCGACCCTAGACCAACTTCGACCCTAAACCAACTTCGACCCTAAACCAACCAGCCCTAAACCAACTTCGACCCTAAACCAACTTCGACCTTAAACCAACTTCGATCCTAAACCAGCTTCGACCCTGAAGTGATGTCCCTCCCCCTGCATTGAGTTTGACCCACAAAGTATGATAATGGAAATGATACAGACAAACCGTCACCCCTAAAGTGATGAGATTTTTTTTAATATATCTCTGCTTTGACATAGCTACCCCCTTATAAAGGAGATTGAGTACATATTATACATACATGAATGAATATGAAACAATCAAAACAACCAAAACATCAAATATTGTGTATGAAAATATATCTGAACTCTTCATATTTTAAATCCTTGACTTCAGTTTAAGTAGATATCAAGCGTCCTGAAATTCATGAAGGATGCATATTGTTAATTGAAAACAAATATTCATTCAATTTAGGTCAAGATTTTCAAGTGTAATTACTCTCTAAAATTCTGAATTCATGCTATGATGAAGTAGAATCTATTATATGAAAATGATTGCTATTATAGATTACATGGTAATAGTGTTCACCATATTCACGGGCGGTGAATACCAATTTAGACAGAACCTATGAAAGCTTCTTCCTCACCACCGAGTGAAAAAATTATTTGGTGTCTTTACAATACGAACAAACATACATAGACACACACAGATATGTATATGTGTATGTGTACACACATATGATGGAGTTGCTATGCTTACAACCATGTGATGGACTGCTTGATGACGCTGATGCGGGAGCGATGGTCTTCGTGTTTATGTGAAACAACAACAATTAGAGGATACGACACACCTCTTGCAGTGGGCGCAGGTTCCCCTTCCTTGGATGATGACTTAGATGATTTAGATGGAGGTGACTAAAGTGGGAGGTCACTGCGCCTTGCTTCACAGTGTTAACAAGAAATGGCACGATAATATTTATCTGAAGTTTTCGGTGGTATGGAATAGCAAAATGGGATTGTTAGTAAAGATTTTCCTTCTAACGCCTTTGATATGGTGATATGCTTTGTTGGTTTTGGTCTGGCTAAGTGCATGAAAACTTTTCCCTTTCGTCAGCTCTTGTCTGAGGAAAATGAAGAAAAGATTAGTGATTGTAATCAAAGAAGCTCTCACTCCCTCTCACTCCCTCACTCTCACTCCCTCACTCTCTCTCTCTCTCTCTCTCTCTCTCTCTCTCTCTCTCTCTCTCTCTCTCTCTCTCTCTCTCTCTCTCTCTCTCTCTCTCTCTCTCTCTCTCTCTCAGGATATTTTCCGCTCACCAATTAAATCAAAATGTTTCTTGGGAAGTACTTTTCGAATGATTTCTACCATTAGAAAGTAAAATTTTATCTGGTTAATCTTGTTTGACTTACTGGCTTATCTACAAAATAAACACCTCATTTTCATACTTATAGCTAATGAAGCTAGTAAAATTCTACTCTATAATGATAGACAGCGTTTGTTAGCGAAAGGATTTGAAATTATGATCATGGACTTACTGGGAGACGTCGATCCTAAGAGTTTTATTTTGGTTAAGGTTTGGTTAACCTCAATGGGCTTTATTTAACTGAACGACTTTATTCAACAGGGAGACATTTTTCATTTCCTTTACACCAGTGGTCCTCAAACTAGGGGGACCTCACCCCCCAGGGAGGGGAGGGGAGGATACGAGGGGGTCGTCACACCATCTGCTCATAGATAATTGTTTAACAACAGTACTGAAATAACTCCATAAACATGTATCTACCGTTACATACGAGCAAAATATAATTCTACCAGTGAACCAAACCATTATATATATATATATATATATATATACTATATATATATATATATACTATATATATATATATACTATATATATATATATACATATATACACATATATATATATATATATACATATACATATATATACATATATATATATACATATACATATATATACATATATATATGAGGGGTCGTCCTAGGATGAGATGGATGGATAGGGTGAAAGGGGCTTTACAAAAGAGAGGAATGTCTGTAGAGGAAGGACGGGAGAGGACAGAAGATAGGGGTGAATGGAGAAGGGTTGTGAATAGATGAGGCTGTGATGCATGAGGGGGAGTGGGTGGGGGATGGAGGGGGGTGAGGGAGTATGTATGAGAAAAAAATTTGACGCAGCATGAAGGGATTTCTCCCCGTCTTCTCCTTTTCGGCATGAGGGGACGGAGAGGGGGTGGGGGATCGCCGAATTAATGAATCGGCCTTGCTGT
>NC_134782.1:35819168-35821668 GCF_046742065.1 Oratosquilla oratoria
CCATTCTAAATCATTTCTTTTTATTGCGAACAGCCCTACATATGCATAAAGTTTTCGACCTTAGATAGAACAAAAATCTTGAAATTATGTCGGCGAGGTAAGTATAAGGAAAAAATAGGAATGTCTGAATGAATTCAGAGAATCTTGTATAAAGGAGTGGCTGTGTCTAGTGCGCTGCATTTGGAACGTAATAGCGACTGAAAGTAACAGACCGAACATTTTTTGCCCAAAGTGTTTGAGAAATATGATTGGTGTTTCAAGAATGGTTGGAATGAGAAATGGGAAGGCGAGGCAAAGAGCCGGGGTTAAAAGAAAGTTGTCCAGTTAGGTAAACCAGAGAATTTTGAGATGGTTTAGGCATATGGAAAGAATGAACGCATAGATCAGCTAGTATAGAAAACGGATCCAATTGATTTGCGCTTAAGATACGTTTTGTTCGGTGTAATTGTTAGTTTACCACAGCCAATGGTAAGTGACACGCATCCTACCAGGCATCATATTTGGGTAAAAGCAATGGTAGGTTTGGTTAGAATTACCAGCCTCGTACTTTGTAGCTCTAAGCAAAACAGCCCTATTCAACATCAAAGAATTAGTACACAAGACAATCGTTTGACGATCATCATTGAGCCATGAACGATCATCGTTGAGTAATAATCGCGTCGAGCGAAACGTACCTTTAGGATGAAGAATGAAGTTGATGGATGGGGTGAATGGGGTTTTGGGTTCTTGTGCTATGCCTGTTGAGGAGAGAAGAGAGAGTGCAAAAGATAGGAATGTGTGGGGAGAGGGATTGGGAGTGGATGAATGGGTGACTCAGCCTAAAGGAATGTTCTTTGCACTTACTCCGTAGATGAGTGGATGAGGATGAGGTGGGGAGGGAGGATGGGTGTCGTCGTATGGTGAAGCGGTGGGGGTAAACCAGCTTCGGCTGTCGGGCCCTACTCAGTGTTCTGTCGGGCCCTACTCAGTGTTTCTCAACTTTTAATCTTTGTGGAGGCCTTACATCGACTTTTGTATTCAGGGGAACCCTTGATACGGGATCAGATAGGATATAGCTGTCTGTAAGAATGGTTAATAAAAGGTTATCTCTTCACAGGAATTGGTGTTTATTATTAGATTGTTTTCATCGTACAAACATAACACAAAAACAAAAGAAAAGAAAAACATGTATATTTACGAAATGGAGAATAAAGTAGCGCGGACTCCTTGGTTGATAAACACAGCTAAGAGGAGCTGTGCCTCGCAGCACAGCGTATGAACCGCAAAGGGAGGTAAGGGCAATGTAGGAATAGGAGGACATTTCCTCCTCAAGATGGGGAGATATGTTGTGAGTGGAGGAATTTGTTGGAGGTTTGTGGTCTGACTTTTTTAAAGTGGATTGCGCCTTTTGTTTATATTCTATAACTCACAGCATTGGCTGATAGACATGGGAAGAATATAGGAATGTAAAGAAAGAAGATATAGATTAGACGAAATGATAAGAAATGTGTTAGAGTCAATAAAAAAGAAAATAAATAAATAAATAAAATAAACAAATAAATAAATACATAAATAGAATAAAACAATAAATGCAATATAAAAGAAAAATAACAAAAGATCCAAAAACAAATTCCAGGTTTGGTTTCTCTTGGCTGAATAAGAAAACCTGGCGGCAGCCAAAATAAGCATAAAAATCAAATATAAACGTCAAATAACTATTCGAGATGAGTTCGAATCCTTGATGCTCATATTGGCTTCTTTCGGCTGAATGATGTGAAAATATAGCCTGATGTGAAAGGAAAGACTAATTAAACGGGAAAATTGTGCCCAAATCAAAGGATGAGGTTAACAGAAAGGAAGAGTGTGTCATAAATGAAAAAGACGGTGTAAAAAGAACAATTGTTGTTAAGAAATAAAAAGTTTTTAAGAAATACAGTGACGTGAGCGGAATGATGTGAGAGATTAACATATGATGTACAATGCTTATGAAAAAAGAAACAAGTTAATGTGTAATAGGAAATAGGTTAAACAAGCTGTTCATATGAAGGACCATTGTGAAGCTCTATGTATCAGAAAGAACGAGATGTGGTGTGACAAATAGAAAAAATGACGAAGCTGAGTTAAAGGACAAGAAGGATATTACAGATAAGAAGGGAAGTAAAAGTAAAAGGACAATTATCCAGAGGATGGTAATAAGGATAAGAAAAGAACGGCAGAAAGAACCAAAATGAGACGAAGAACAGAAGAACATAAGAATTGAGGAGACTGCAAGAGCCCATAAGGCCTACACGAGGCAGTTCCATGTCCCATACCACCTGTCATTCCTATCCATAAGTTTATCTCATCTTCTCTTAAAACCACCCATTGTTTCAGCGTTCACTACATGGTTACTTAATCTAATCCATTCGTTAATCATCCTCTTGGTAAACCATATCTTGTCTCTTTCCTTCTTAAACCTAATTTTGTCCAATGTAAACCCATGACTACGAACCCTACCCTGCTGTCTTAATATGATGATCTT
>NC_134782.1:35841668-35846668 GCF_046742065.1 Oratosquilla oratoria
ATTGCCTCTGCAGGAAGTTTATTAACTACATTCATTAACTACACGGTTGGAGAAGTTGTTTCTACCCACTTCCAAATTAAATCTATTTCCAGACCGTTTTGAGACCATTATTTCTTGTCTGATTCTCATTCAGTGTGAAAATTTTGTCACTTTTGACGTTGTCAATTCCCTTTAGAATCTCAAGTCACCTCTGAGACTACCCTTTTTAGGGAAAACAGATTCATATGTTTTAGTCTATTTTCGTACGATTTAATTTTGATATTTGGAATCAGTTTTATGGCTCGCCGCTGTACTTTTTCCAATCTGTCAATGTTTTTAATGAGATTAGGTGACCATACGGAAACAGCATATTCCAAATGTGGTAAAACCAATGGTTTATATAGCTTGTTAATGAGTGATAGATTTTTTAAGTCAGAAGATCGCGCAATCAGTCCTAGAATCTTATTTGCTTTCTCAAAGGCTGAAATACACTGCTTAGATGAATTGAGATCGTTATTGATAATTTCGCCGAGATCCTTTTCACTATCCACTTTTGTTAACGAATTTCCAAATAACTTGTAATCGTACTTACTGTTATTTTTACCTATGTGCATTGCCTTGCATTTACTTGTGTTAAATTTCATTAACCACTCTTCAGACCATTGCTGTAATTTATCTAAATCTTCTTGAATATCTAATTGGTTTAAGTGATCATTTGCCATTCCGCACAGTTTTGTATCATCAGCAAATTTTGAAACAATAGATTTTAGTCCGTGGTCTATATCATTTATATATAATATGAATAGAAGTGTCCCAAGAATGGAACCCTGAGGAACTCCACTCGTAACATTTTTCCATCCAGAAGTTTTTCCATTTAAAACAACTCTCTGTTTTCGATCATTAAACCAATTACTAGTCCAACTTAACAGGCTACCACTTATTACGTGTGAAGCTAATTCAGTAAGTAGTCTTTCATGAGGGACGGTATCAAAAGCTATTGCAAAGTCTAGATATATTAAATCTATATTGTTTCTTTTGTCATAATTCGAGATAACTGTGTTGTAGAGTTCGAGTAAGTTAGTCACGCAAGAACGTTTCCGTCTGAAACCATGCTGGCTATCATTTATCAAATAATTACTTTCTAAATGATGTTCGATAGCATCTCTGATGATAATTTCCATCATTTCTCCTACGATTGAAGTCAAACTTATAGACTTGTAGTTATTTGAATTATTTTTGTCACCTTTTTTGAATATGGGAGTAATGTTAGCTAGCTTCCATTCTCTTGGGACATCTCCGAATATGATGGATTTCTTGAAAACAATTTCTAATGGAACAACAATCTCATTTTTCATTTTCTTTGAGATTCTTGGATGCCAACCGACAGGTTTAATTAACTTTAAGTGTCTCTATACACCTTTTATTTTTTTTTTCTTTCGTTATATTTACCGTAGTGAGTAAGTTTACCCTAGATTTTTCACAGGTTTCAGTTTGGAGTTCACTTTGAGGTGTTTCGTTTACGAATACTGAGCTAAAATAGTTGTTTAAAATATCACACATTCCTTCATTTGAATATTCAAATTGACCGCCAGCAGATAATAGTGGGCCAATGTGATTCCTAACAACCTTTTTTTCTCTAATGTAACTATAGAATTCTTTGGGATTCTCTTTGGATTTATCAGTGATATTCATTTCGTATTGTAGTTTCGTTTTTTTTTATTGTCTTTTTTAAATCTCTCTGTATTAAGATACATCTTCGATAGTCATTAGATGCACCCGAACACTTGTATTTCCTATAAGCCTGTCTCTTTTTAGCAATATTTTTTCAATTTCTTTGTCAAGCCATTTTGGGCGAGACTGATTTGGGGGACGTCTGTCCTTAAAAGGGATGTAAGTATGAATCATCTTATTAAGCGTATTTTGAAATATTCCCCACATCTGATCTACAGGTCTTTCGCTTAATTTTGCCTTCCAATCTGTAAGATGAAGCTCCTGACGTAGTCCTATGAACTGAGCTTTACTGATATCGGGCATTTTAGAAACACATGTATCTGCTCTAAACTTTTTTAGTAATTTGAATCTAAGTTGTGATCACTATTTGTAACAGTTTCACCGACTTCTCCATACACACATACATGTATACATACACACAGATAAACACACATACACACACACACACGTACACACACACACACACACACACGCACACACACACACACACATACACACACACACAAGCACACACACAAAACAAGCAACTCAAGACCGAACGCCGAACTCCCAAATCCAGCAAACGCCATAAAACCCGAGGGCCACAGAAAACCCGAGAGAGGCAAGAACCACGCCTGCAAACGAATCAAACACCTCCTTGATGTCAACAAGTGGTCTCTGCCGAACTTCAAGTTAATGACATTTATACGATCGTGCGCAAGCACTCACGCCGGTACGCGCACACATACTCACGCGAACTCAAACACCATGACGACGTTCTCAGTGTAAAACGATGACTGTAGGCCAAGTGCAGCAGCAGCAGCTCGGCCCAAGTTCGTGGTCACCACCCAAGCCATGACCTAATCCGTGACCTTAGCCGAGACCTCTGGCTTAGGCAACCCGTCATGGGCAGCCGCCGCCGCCGCCGTCGCCAAGCGGATCCTGCCCCAACAAGTGCAGGAAAAACGGAGTTTCGTTGGTCAAGGGCAGATTTTCCAGAATGTCGAGTCACTTGCTTGCTCGTGGGCTTTCTGGCACTCGTGGTCGTTTCTCTGTGGTCATGTGTGTTCGCTGCTTCCAGTCACTTGTCTTGCGAGTGCTTAGGTCTCTTTCTTTCTTTGTGGGAACCCGCAGAGGGTCACTCACGGGCGATATGATCTGCGGGCGATGAGTGGGGGAATTAAGGGTTGGGGACGGGATTTTGACTGGGAATGGGGATAGGGTTAGGGTTAAGGGTGTGATTACAATTAGGGTCAGGACTGGGATTTGGATTGAGGGGAGGGAGGTAGTGATGGGTGATCCTATTTCTAAAAGTATCAAGAGTGGAACTATTAACTACATTTGGTAAGCGTCAGAAAACTCCTAGTGTCGCAGGTCATTTGCGCTAGTTTAGACCAAGGTAGATGTCATATGAACAGATATTTTCTGGCATTAAAGTGTTAAGATTATGGTAAAAGTACTCACGGGCACCCCATCACTACATAAGGTATTCCCTCTCTCTTGCTGCCATTATTGCCCTCCCACTGAATCAAAGCAAAGTATGACGAACAATGATTTAAGAAAGCGTCTGAGTTTCATTATTCTTTGTTTAATCTCTTATTGTTCGATGGAAGCCAAGGATTATTTTCTTAGCGCCAGTTTAGTGTTATGATTTAAGAAAGCGTCTGAGTTTCATTGATTTTCGTTTAATCTCTTATTGTTTAGTGGACGCCTAGGATTTTTTTCAATGACAGTTTATCGTTATGATTTAAGGAAACGTCTGAGTTTTGTTGATTTTCGTTTAATCTCTTATCGTTTGATGCACGTCTGGGATTTTTCTAACGGCAGTTTAGCAACCAGAAGACAAGAGGAAACTACGTACCAGAAGCTTCAGAGAGAAATGATTATGGAAGAATCAGCTACTTTGAGAGAGTACAGATGAATAAATACCAACATCAATTTTTGCTGTGATCGACTAGGTTAGGTAAAGTTAAGTTAGATTAAGTGGAGTTAAGTTAGTGTTAGCCTCGGCTTAGATTTAAGTTTAGATTTAGATCTTGTTGATAAATGAAGACTTCGTGAGTTCACAGAGGATAAGTTGGATAAGTTTACCCTCCCCCCCCCCCCGGCTCCTTTTTTCATATCATCAAGTTCCTCTATTTCAAATTCCTTTTTCTTGAAACTTCCTGCCTCACAAAAGATATTGTCGTGACTTTTCCTCATTTTTTTGTTACCTGAGATGCTGGAAGACACCGTGAATGAATTTGAAGAAGGAGCGAGATACCTGACCTATGCAGGAAACCAAAAGATGAGCGTACAAGCAGAATGAAAATGAATAAATGAATAAATATATAAATAGATAAATAGATATGTAAATAAGTGAATAATATATAAGTAAATGAATAAACAAAATGAATAAATAAGTAAATAAATAAATAGATGAATAAATAATTAAATATATAAACAAACAAATGAACAAACATAAGAATAAATAGATTAATGAACAAACAAATACACGCATGAATAAATACACAAATAGATAAATAAAAGACTAGATACCATAAAATGCGAGAAAAAGTGCTCTGCTTTCGGCGCTTCAAGTTCTGAAGGAAGTCTTTGCCGCTCCGTTTGTGCAGCGCGTGGGGCCGGGCCGGCACAGCGCCAAAAACTGAGGTGCACTTGCAGTGTGAGACACACGTCCAAAGGTGACTAAGCACATACACCACCGAGCCTATTCGATTACCTCAAGATGGGACTCAGACTTTCTTAATTGATTTCTCTATGTTTATTTATTCACTTATTTATTGATTGATTGATTGATTTATTGATTGATTTATTTGTTTGTTTATTTGTTTATTTTATTTTTTTATTCATTGCTTTTTATTTATATATCTATTTATTTATCTTTTACTTTTCAGCCGTTGCGCGCTCTACGAGGTGGTTAGATATGACAGCCTCAAGTCAGATTGCTCGACCATCTAGACCTTAAATTAGTTATAAGACTGAAATTGACAAGCATAAAAGAATAAGAACATAAGAATGGAGGAGACTGCAAGAGACCCTAAGGCCTACACTAGGCAGTTCCATGTCTCTTACCACTTATCATTCCCATCCATAAAGTTTTCTGGCCTTCTCTTAGAATAACCGTCTCGGCGCTCAATACGTTATTAAGTCTATTCCATTCGTTAACCACACAAGCCATACATTAATTCCGACCTCCAAAATCTTACCTGCTCATAACCACATAATCTTTACATAAACACTATTACATATAGATTACGTTATTTTAGATGTTTATATTTAACAGTTTTTATTCGTAATTCATGCATTCA
>NC_134782.1:35856668-35861469 GCF_046742065.1 Oratosquilla oratoria
GTATATATGTATATATATATATATATATTATTATATATAAAAATTTGTATGTATGTATACATGTACACGTACACGTACGATTAACAAAGGGCAAACTTAAAGCTATAAGTTGCAAACTGGCCATATACCCTCGTAAAGGTAGTCGACATATAATTTCCATTTTCTTTAAAGAACTTTGTCATGGTGATCAGAATAAGATGGAAACTTAAATTTATTTTGAGGGGCGGATGGAGAGAGAGGAATTAGATTCCTTAGCACTTCCTCTTAGTCCCTGACATCGAAAGCGTCGGAGACTCACTGGTTAGACGCGAATGTTTTAGTGTCAGAATTGTGTCTAAAGTTGAGTCACGATGTTTCGCTGGTTAAGTGGGTCTAGAGCGTCCTACTTGCGGCGAAGGTCGTGAACGGCAACTCATGCCTTGCCAGCAGCTGACGAGTTGGACCAAGGGCATGGTGTTTGATTAAATTTCACGCCTTACAATGTCTCCCTGGAAGGCGATATCGTCCTAGCCTCCTGTTTAATTGGATGAGTTCACTACGTTAAACCGAATCATCGGGTCATTATCAATATGTAAATATATGGAGCTTGGGCTCAGAACCGGAGGACACAGGCAAGTGTTGAGACAACGCAGCTAGAATCAGCAATTTCTATCCCATCTTCATTATATTGATTAAAAATTAGACGTGGATGAATACTCGAGGTTACACCAAAGATGCACATCTACCGGGAGATGAAATTGTAGATAATATGTGGGAATACACATGGAGTAGGCGTCGGCATGAATGAATGGATGCAAGGGAGGGGAGAAGATGAAGGGGATATGAATAATGATGGACGGACCTATGGGGCCATAAGGAATGGTCAAAAAACAACCCTTTGGACATGGGTCCAACAGGAACTTCCTTTATGAGAAAATAATTCGGATGAATATAATGGCGGATGGGAGAGGGTGAAAGTACATGTAGACCCGAGAGATGATGGGCGGGGGCTCTGTGTGACAAAAACAAAGGAAACGGCGTCTTTAGCAAACAATGCATGGAACGAATAGCCCCGCCATTTTTATTCTCTAATTAATGAATATTGCTCACACCCACGCTAACAAGGAGGTTAAGCTTAACTTTTCATACGGCCTTAACCTCCTTGTTGGCCAAACCCAGTGTTAACCCCTAACGTTATGTTTGTTGTCCTTTATATGTTAACTCACATTCTCTGCAAATGATGAAGTAGATGCTGGGGTGATTTAAATAGGGGTATTCAAATGGGGTCAAGAGGTTTTAAAAGGTGATGCAGGCAAATTCGATCATATTTAAGATACCAGGGCGGACTCATAGATACTGGATTTTTTAAAATCGCGGAAAATTTAGGACTTAAGAAGGAAATAAAGCAAAACCTGGTTTACCAACATAATGGGTGATTACAGGTGGGGTTTGATATGTTGATATGGGACATGGGAAACTGCCTAGTGGGGTAGGCCTTTATGGTCTCTTGGCAGTCTCATCATCCTTATGTTCCTACGTTTGATTTGATCTAATGTACAATGTATATTAAGGATATCTTTAACGGTTTTAGTAACCTTAGTTAAAGTACAAGGAACAGGATCTTTGCAGAGAGTCATCACGGGATCATGAACCAATCCGTGATGAGCCAATCAAGGTAATGAATATCATCAGCGTAGCACTCTCAGGCGGAACATAGGACACGCCTATAAATGTTACAAAGGCAAATTATGGACTTGGTCGAGAAAAAAAACGGTCGTGTTGAGGGGTGTTGTGTTATTGTTTGACGAAACTAGGGGCGTTCGGATGAACTACAAAACAATCTTAATCCGTTTCATGTACAATATATTTTTTTTGCAAAAAAGAAAATAAAAAAAAAGGTAAGAAGAAAAATGAATTTTGAATCTCGAGATGTTCTGACCGTCATACCGCTCGTCTTGGAGGGGCACGGAGGGAGGAAGAGGTGGGGCAGACGCCTTTAACAACGGCTCATTCATAAAATCCCTTGGCTTATGACTACGTCATCGGGAGAGTATACGCTTTAATGCGTTAGTCTGAGGTCCGTTACGCTGGAAGTTTTTACTGTGGCTTCATGGTTACGCCTCGACTGGTTAAAATGAGTGAGTTTTATGTCTGGGTAATAAATGTAGACGAAAGCGATGTAATGTTTGAAATGCCTATGGGTATTTCCTTTACCGTATACTAGTTATGTAAACGCTATGTGGATGAATACGCACACACACGCACACGACACACACACACCACACACACACAACACACACACACACACACACACACACACACAACAGACACACACACACACACACCACACACACTAACACACACACACCACAACACACACACACAAATATGCACGTTTTACAGGGGTTTCTATCCTATGACGCAATTGAAGTGATCTCTCCACCATGATGGGCAGTGGTGGGGGGACTGTGGATGTAGGTTCGCACGCCATGAGCCGAGAAAAGAAAAGAAAAATCAGCCAGCCGATTCACCTTTTCCACGAGGCCGCCGAGGAATCGAACGACCGCATTGATGAGACAAAAAAATTTGACGACATTTTTTTGCTTTGTCTGAAGGTTGCACTAGACCTACGAACAAACAAACAATAATCGATGGCATTTTTGCCCTCTTGTGCAAGACAAAAAAATAAAATGGAATGAAAAAATATATAATGATAATGATAATGATAATTGGATAATAATAACAATAACAATAATAGTAATAATAGTAATAATAGTAATTAATATTTGAAACAAAAAAACCAAAAACAACAACAACCAAACAACCCAACAAACAACAACCAAAACAACAACAACCAAACAACAACAACCAAACAACAACAACAACCAAACAACAACAACAACCAAACAACAACAACAACAAACAACAACAACAACGACAATAATTCTAATAATAATAATAATATAAATAAGAATAATTATAATAATATAATAATAATAATAATAATAATAATAATAATAATAATAATAAATAATAATAATAGTACTAGTCATAATAATAATACTATAAAAAAAAAATAATAATAATAATAAAAATTAATAATAATAACAAATAAAAATTAATAAATAATACTAATAACAAATAATAAATAATAATAATGCTAATGATAATGATAATGAAAATGATAATGATAATAATGATAATAGTAATAAATACTACTAATAATAATAATAACAATAATAATAATGATAGTAATAAATAATAATAAAAATAGTCATAATAATAATTAATAATAATATAATAATAATAATAATAATAATAATAATTAATAATAATGATAATAATAATAATAATGATTATGATGATGATGATGATGATGATGATGATGATGATGATGATGATGATGATGATGATGATGATGATGATGATGATGATGATGATGATGATTGATGATGATGATGATGATGATGATGATGATGATGATGATGGATTGATGATGATGATGATGATGATGATGATGATGAAGATGATGATGATGATGATGATGATGATGATGATGATGATGATGATGCTGATGATGATGATGATGATGATGACAGATGATGATGATGATGATGATGATGATGTTGACAATGATGTTGCTGATGATGATGATGATGATGATGGTGATGATGAATGATGAATGATGAATGAGTGATGATGATGATGATGATAATGATGATGATGATGATGAATGATGATGATGATGATGATGATGATGATGATGATGATAATAATAATATTAATTATAATAATAATAATAATAATAATATTAATAATAATAATAATAATAATAATAATAAACTAATGTTGTGTGGGCAAAAAACAACTTTTTTTTCCCTTGTGTGAAGACAAAAGAACACATTTTTTCGTGCAAATGCTACGTAAGTTCAACAAAACCAGACTCATAGATCAGAATCATTATAATCTATGGAAGTAATACCGTCTAAATATATCTCTAAAAGATAAGAACATAAGAATGAAGGAGCCTCAATTAGACATCTGATTACGAGATCAGTTAAAGAGGAGGAAACTAACACTAACTATGCGATACACCTTAGAAGGCTCTTAAATCCAACACTTACCAAACCGCCACTTGTGCGGACGTTTGGTCCCAGGACATTCAACCCCATTTGGAAGTTGGTTGTATTATGTCCTGTCCCGATTCCCGAAGTGGGTTTATGTCCTGGGTCTAAACAAGTGGCAGTCAGCGAGTGTTGCATTATGAGACCTAATAGGTGTATATATGCCTAAGATGAAAGATGAAAACATATAATGTACGTGGTTGACTGAGACTGTGCCCTGAAGATCCTACACCTAAGTATCATTATTATTTGCTGGCGACAGGGCGATTTTATTTCATCTTAAGAGACCTCAACCGTATTACTGTAGGCATCCAGCGCCGGTTTATGATAAATTAGTCTTGGCTATTCAGTCGACAGGCAGAGACCCACGTGAGAGTAGAATCTAAGGACGCATGGCCGCTCTCAGAACTTTACGTCTAGAGGACTAGAGACCCTCCTAGGTCTCACGTTAGAAGTTGAAGGTCCCTCAGAGGTCTCATGTTTTGGAGACTGCTGACCTTCCCGAAATATCACGTGGGAGACTAGCGGACCTTTCCGAGTCTCACATTGAAGGCTAGAGACATTTCTGTGCTCTCATGTTGAAACTTAAGAACCTTTTGGAGTCTCACATTGAACGCTAAAGACCTTTCCTGATGAGTCTCACGTTTGGAGGCTAAAAGACCCCTCCCGATTCTCACGTTGGAACATTGAAGACCTTT
>NC_134782.1:35861969-35866969 GCF_046742065.1 Oratosquilla oratoria
TCGCTCGAAATCTGTTCATAGTAAGCTTTAGGTCATTGGAAATAGTAGATCTTTTCTTTGTCGGATTTATTGTAGAGATATGTCACGAATGAAATATTTGTTAGACGAATCACTAGAACTAAAATCTCAGCAAAGATCACATAAAGGAAAAAAACGGGAATGGCCATAATTTACTAATGATAGATCAATAAATAAACAAATAAATGAAAATAGATAAATAAGGGAATGAACAAATTTTATAAATATATAGATGAATAAACAAGTAAATAAATGATTAGACAAATGAATAAATACATACATAAATAATTAGACAAATGTATAAATAAATGATTACATACACAAATAAATAGATAAATAGGCGAGGTACTTAAGTGTCTTGCTTGATAATACACAACCCTTTACATCACAAGAACTATGCTGATAGCAAATACTATGTTTTTCTCTCAGCCCCAGTGAGGAGGAGGATTCTATAAGACCAAAATAATACAAAAGCGCTGCTTGGGCACCGCGACCTCTCGCCTCTCCAACACGCCATCGGAAAAGGTACGCGCTCTCTTTCGACTAGGGAAAGTGCCACGCAATTAGAGAAAGAGAGAGAGAGAGAGGGGGAAGGCGAGAGAGATGGGGGAAAGGGAGAGGGAGGGGGAGAGGAAAGGGTGGGGAAGAGGAAGAAGTAAGAGGGAGGGGGAGCTAAAGGGGAGGGAGAGGTAGAGGGGAGAGGGGAGTGAGAGGTAGAGGAGAGAGGGAGGGAGAGGTAGAGGGGAGAGGGAGGGAGAGCTAAAGGGGAGGGAGAGGTAAAGGGGAGAGGGAAGGAGAGGTAGAGAGGGAGAGAGAGAGAGGGAGAGATGGATTAAGGGGCGGAATGGAAGGGAGAGAGAGAGAGGGGGGAGGGGGAGGGGAGGGGGGGTAAACTGTGAACGGTAGATGAAGGGTAGCAGCAGCAGCAGCAGCCTGGTTCATTAGAATGCGGGAGGCGAGGCCAGGCCAGGCCAGTTCGGGCCAGGCAACATTCTTCAGTTTTTGTCTCCTCCTCCTCCTCCTCCTCCTCCTCCTCCTCCTTCTCCTCCTCCTCCTAACCTCCTCCTAACCTCCTCCTAACCTCCTCCTTCTCCTCCTCCTCCTACTGGTGCTCCCTCCCTTCCCTCCCTCCCTCCCTTCCCTCCCTCCCTCCCTCCCTCCCTCCCTCCCTCCCTCCCTCCCTCCCTCTCTCCCTTCCTCCTTCCCTCCCTTTCCCTCCCTCTCTCCAATCCTTCCACCCTTCCCTTTCCTCCCTCCCTCCTAATCTCCCTTCCTCCATCCCTCCCTTCCATCTCTCTTCCACCCTCCGTCCCTTCCTCCCTCCCTAGCTCCCTTCCTCCCTCCATCCCTCCCTCCCTCCATCCCTCCCTCCCTGCCTACCCACGCACTCACTCACTCACTCACTCACTCACTCACTCATTCACTCGCAGGGCCCAATGAGTAAAACTGACCATCAACATGAGTAAATGAGTACAAATCCTTCAATAACGATGACGATGACGATAACCACAACACTACCCCTTCTCTCCTTCCTTCTCCCCTTCCTCCTTCTCCTCCTCCTCCTCGTCCTCTTCCTCCTCGTCTTCCTCGTCCTCCTCTCTCTCCCCCTCGTCCTCCTCACCCATCTTCGTCCGCGTCCTCCTCCCTCTCCTCCTCGTCGTCCTCCTCCCACTTCTCCTCTTCGTCCTCCCTCTCCTCTTCGTCCTCCTCCCTCCCCTTCTCGTCTTCCTTCTCCCCCTTCTCTTCCTCCTCCTCGTCCTCCCCCTTCTCTTCCTCCTACTACTCCTCTCCTCCTCCACCTCTTCGTTCTTCTCCCTTCCCTCCTCGTCTTCTTCCTCCTCCTCCTCCTCCTCCTCCTCGTCCTCCCCTTCTCTTCCTCTTACTACCACTTCCCTTCTCCTCCTCCTCGTCCTCTTCTTCCTCGTCCTCTTCTTCCTCCTCCTCCCCTTCTCCTCCTCCTCGTCCTCTTCTTCCTCGTCCTCTTCTTCCTCCTCCTCGTCTTGTTCTTCCTCGTCCTGTTCGTCCTCTTCCTCGTCCTCTTCCTCCCTCTCCTCCTCCTCCTCCTCTCTCTCCTCCTCCCTCTCCTCCCCGTCCAGTCTGTTCCTCTTTACCTCGTTCCCTCCTTCACGTCGTGTGCAGTTACGTGCACCTGCTCACGTGATTTCCTCGTCATTACGTCCGCTGCATCTGCACGTGAAGTGCCTAGACCAATGAGTCGTGGGAGCCGTGGCCTCCTGTTACAAATTATACATTATACATTATAATTATACATTAACGTCAGGAATATGAATATATAAAAATATCATCATTCTGCCCAGGCAGAAGATGATTTTGATTGTCAATTTTGTAATAAAGGAGACTCTCCGGTATTATCATTATCTATCTATGCCTTTATTTGCATATTTGATTATTTATCTTGTTTAGAGGAGGAGCCAAGATAAGAGGGCGGGACGAGGGTAGACGGGAGTGTAGTATGCGGGGATGGAATGGGTGGGAGTGGATTTTATGCCTTTGTTTTTTGGCTGCCTCCCTTGTAAGGGGGAAAGAGCCTTTGGTATATATATATATGTACGTATGTATTTGTGTTATTTTCGGGTAGGGAGTTGGGATTTGGGAGAAAAATGAAGAGAAAACACACAAACGTAATAAAGGTTCAGATCCACGTGGAAGGTGAATGTATGACGCTGTCTGCACGTTTTTCTACAACCGTATGTCTACGTGAAAATCTCGCCTGTCTACACGTAGGCTTCTGTCTTTCTCTGTCTCTTTTTTTCTCTCTAGCTTGCGTCTTTATGTCTGTATATGTGTACGTTTCCACATACTCGTATGTATGCGTGTGTCTACATTTGGTGTCTCTCTATCCAGATGATTGTGTGTACGTGAGAATACGCAAGTTACAAAATATTTGGAATTCATACGAACACACACACACACACACATATATATATATATATATATATATATATATATATATATATATGTATTTTTATATATATATATATATATATATATATATATATATATATAAATAATACATATACATTGGAATGTGGGATTTTCATTATTATTTATTTGTTGTGAAAAATACATATATATGAGCTCCGATAGGATTACTCGGGTCATGTACTTAAAAATAAAAATAGACAAATATGTAAATATATGAATACGAAATAAAAATAGAAAATGAATACAGTGCTTTCTCTATATTGCCAATACTATCGTGTAATGCTGTTATTGCAAAGTGTTACTGATGGCGCAGTATCAATAACTGCCCAATAGGATGACGAGATTTATCTTGTGTATCTACCACATAACGGTTCGCGTCGTTGTCGTTGTCGTCGTAGTTCATTTGAATTCAAGGGAAGACGATTAACAACGATTTTTTTTTTTACTTTAAAAACTGTGAGAGCTGTAACGTTCTGTTGATATTACCAGGTACCGTTTAATAACCGTTTACAACTGTTTTAAGTAGAGTATTGGTTATGTTATGTCTATCGTCAAACAATCTTGTTCACTTAAGGGAAATGTGTTGTCTTCAAGAAATGGTTCAAGTCCTTATTAGTAACCATGTCTTTATCATACCATTCGTGGGTGATTGTTTTTGTTTTATTTTTGTTTCCAATCGGCTTTAAATGTGAGATTAAGTTTCTTCACGCTTTTGATACAATGATATCCTACACAAAACACCACCGCTGCAAGTAGCGACGCTCTAACCACCTCGGCTAGCAAAACATTAAACCAAACTTAAGAGCAGTGTGGCCACTCACAAAATGTAAAAATCCCAAGATGACCCTACGAAAAAAAAAAATCCAGGAAAATCCAAGGATTATGTTTTATACTGATACTTGCGAAAAACAAGGTGACATGGTTCCTGAGATGGATTGAGTTATTTGAAATAGGAAATTCACCTAGAAGAGGAAATTCTACTCACCAAATACTTTACAGACGATGGTATCATTGTAGGAAGAAGTATACTGGCATAGGGTCTTCCTCTAATTCCTCATCATCAACATCATCGGCTTCACTATGATATGAAGTTGCTGCGTTACTCTTCTTCCTGGAGGACTCTTCCCTCTCTTTCTATCTCTCCTTGTGACGGTGACCCAACTTTACATCTTCGATTAATGACAGAGATGGTTCCCACTTTTGGCAAGTCACTTCTCGTCTTGCAATGGCTTGCTTGGCCAATAGACGGTTTGCAACTGTATTTGTGTGTAGTCTGTTGCTTTGCTTGGTTTTAAATTGGTTTATTTGGGAACAAATTCTTTCAACACAGGCAGACGAGTGTGGTAGAGCTAATAAGTTGCACATAAATGTTGCAATAAGGTTAAACTTTTCTTTATTATTCCCATCTTTCACTAAATGTAAATCATTCCAGAAAACAGTTGCAGACTGACTTATGCCTGTAGGCAAAGTATCTCTTGCATATAGAAGATCTCGCCATTGCTCTTGTAGCAAATCTAGTTCATCCTCCTTTATCAATGTTGGAAAATGTTGTCAACATAGTGTGCCTCATACTTTCTTAAGTGGTAAAAAAGATATTCTATTATCAAACTAACATTTTAAGCCATTTGTTTACAAATTGGCGAAAAAATCCAAGATTTGTTCATTTTTTACAATTTATATCCAAGATTCCAAGATGATGGCAAAAATCCCAAGGTCTTTGGGGGGGGGGGGCCAAGGAGTGGCCACATTGTTTTAGAGTTTAGTAGAGTTTGTAGTTACAGACGAAGATTAGTGTCCGATGATTCTGGTTGCCCTACTACTATTCATTCCAAATGTTTTCTCATTTTATTCCTCCATGCAGAAGAATTCACTAAGTAGGTTATAATAGTAGAGCTGTCCTCTTTGTCAAATCGTTCACAATTACACCAAACTAAGCGGTAGAGTTCAGTATTTTGTGTGTAGTGCCTAGTGTTGTCTAGAGTAGCAAAATGGTTAAAATTTGCTAATGATCTTTCCAGTGCAATATTTAGATAAAG
>NC_134782.1:35869469-35881969 GCF_046742065.1 Oratosquilla oratoria
ACCTTCCCAGGGAGGCTAAAAATTGTTTAGTAAAAATAATTAAGTAATTCCAAGAACAAGCATCTGCCGTTACAAGGTATAATTCTATCAGCCACATCAACACGTCTACTGTTGCAGTATGTTAGACTAGCGCTCTCTGACATGACACCGGGCAGTGGCAAGATCAGTAGCAAAGGTTACACCTATTTCTGATGGCCCCACAGCATTAGGGTTGGGGTGTTTAATTAGACATAACAGAATCTGTGAGGAAGGTACATATATAGTATATGTATAATGTAACATAAAGTAGGTTTCTATCTTCAAACAGCGATGTACAGTATAATTTGTATACTGACTTATATACTGGACCATAGTAACTTTAAGAAAGTTGTATAATGTGTTATGCTGTATACTATAACTTGGTCAATAAACAAACTAACTAGTTAATTACAATCTACTTATATAAGGGTTGTTGAAGGGGAAGTATTTGGTAACTGATATGTGCAGTTTTATAAGCAAAACGACAATTAATGTATCGCGTCAGGGACACTTGACATTATCCACAACGATCGTTATTGTCGGTTTACAACTTACGGACATGCCGATCATCAAATATGCAACAATGTCCCCAAGCAAGTTAACAATACATTTCCTTAATGGCCGGGCGGTAATGCATCTCCCAGGACCCGTGGTTTTCACTTAAATAATAGATGAACCTTTGCGACGCATCTGCCAAGGATATAAAAACCATTGTCGTTCTTCGCCCAAGGCGCATGCGCTGTGCTCTGCTGGACTATAACTTCACACGTGTTAAGGTTAGCAGATTCATTGAGGCAGTCGTCGTGATCCTTGGTACTTCAGTAGAGTGCCACTGAGACATAGAAGATGCCTGGCCCTCGGCAGAAAGGATCACCGATCTCCCTGACCCTCGTTTTGTGCATGGGTGAGTCAGTCAAGGAAATGAGCCTTAGGTCCTGTTCGCATTAGCGGTTTGAACCGCGCGGAAACCGCGGCGGTACCGCATAGTCAAGGAAAAATTACGCGGTTATGTGTGAACTCCTCCACTGACTTACACTGCAACTGAACCGCCGCGGATGGAACAGGTAGTGTGAACAGGACCTTAAGGTTTTCCTTAAGCTGAATGGAATTTTCTGAATTTGATCAAAACAAGAGAATCAAGTCGACCAATTAATTTGTGAAGTTCAGGGACGGAATTTCCTTTAACTCAATCGGGTTAACAGAAAAAGCCAGAAACAATGCCATCACGTGTGTCTTCAGATTAATCAAGTATAGTTGATTTATTCATCTATTTGCTTATTTATCTATTTATCCTAACACAAGCTCTACCACTCTTGTAAAAACTCTTGACTGCTCTTAACAGCTTTCCTCCTATCCCATATATCTGCAGTACCTCCCACAGTGCCCTCCTGTCTACCCTGTCGTAAGCCTTTTCCAGATCCATAAAAGCCCAAAAAACATCCTTCCCTTTTCCTATAGCTTTCTCACATATCTATCTTACCACAAAGATCTGATCTACATAACCCCTACCTGTCCTAAACACACACTGTTCCTCACCAATTACTCCCTCTGTTCCTCTCCTAATCCTCTCAATCATGACCCTCCCATAAGCCTTCCCAACTACACTCAACAAGCTGATCCCTCTGAAACTATTACACTCACATTTGTCCCCCTTTCCCTTGTAAAGCGGAACTGTACAGGCACTCCTCCAGTCTTCCGGCACTCTACTTTCTCTTAAAGAAACATTAAATAACCTCACCAGCCAGTCCACCATAACTGTACCTCCTTTCTTCAGACATTCTGCATGGCATCCATCCAACCCAGGTGCCTCACCCGCTCTCATCATCTTAACAGCTGCCCTCACTTCATCCTTCCCTATTTCTCCTTCATTTTCCTCACTTATCACTCTCATTTTCTTAGCGCTTCCCACTGCAACTACCTTTCCCTCCCTATCCTCCTTCACATTTAGCAGCTCCCTAAAATACTCTGCCCACCTTCCTCTCACTGCCTTCTCTTCCATTATCATCTCTCCATCTGCACCTTTTACCTTTTCTTCTCTACTTGATTCGCTTCCTCTTCCTCTTTTAATTTTCTTCCAAAACATCTTTTTACTACTTTCAAAATTTTCTGTCATACTCTTACCCCATTTCACATCTGCTCTCCTCTTTGCTTCCTTTATCTTATGCTTAACTTCCCTTCCCCTTACTTTGTACCACTCATACGATTCCCTCGTCCTTGTTTGTAGCCAATCTATGAATGCCTTCTTCTTCTTTTCTACACCCTTCTTTGCTTCCTCATCCCACCACTCACTACCCTTCCTTCTATTTCCTCCCGCCCTCCTTGTTCCACACACCATCTTTGCACACCTTATGACTCCCTCCTAGAACCATCCCCATTCCTCCTCCACTCCTAGTTCTACTCTATCCTTTACTCCCTCCCATTCTTCTCTCAGCTTCTTCTTATACTCATTCTCCTTTTTTTTTTCTCTCTTTTAAGCAGTTCACTCTAAGTATCTCCCTACCTTTTGCCCTTTTCCTCTCTCCACATAATAGGATAGGGGTTACTAGGCTAGATAGAGTGAGAAGTGAGGAGGTGAGGAAGAGAACAGGGGTGGAAAGGGAGCTGGTAGATAGGGTTGATGAAAGAGTATTAGGATGGTTTGGACACATGGAAAGAATGAGTGAAGAAAGATTAGTAAAAGAAGTGTGGAAGGCAGAGGTGGAAGGAGTGAATATGAGGGGGCGTCCTAGGACGAGATGGATGGATGGGGTAAAAGGGGCATTACAAAAGAGAGGAATGGCTGTGGAGGAAGGACAGGAGAGGACAGAAGATAGGGGTGAATGGAGAGGGGTTGTGTATAGATGATGCTGTGATGCATGAGGGGGAGTGGATGGGGGATGGGGGGTGAGGAAGTATGTATGAGAAAAAATTTGACGCAGCCCGAAGGGATTTCTCCCCGTCCACTCCTTTTCTGCATGGGGGGACGGAGAGGGGGGTCGCCGAATTTATGAAGCGGCCTTGCTGTGGATGTGCTGTGTCTTGCGACACTGCTTCTGGCCCAGGGCAGTGGACAGGATGCAGGGATGACCCGTCATCCTAGAGGTGCCAAGATAAGAGGGAGGGAGGAGGGTAGAGGGGAGTGGAATATATAGGAAATGGAATGGGTGGGAGTGGTTTCTATGCCTTTTTCTTTTTGGCTACCCCCCGTGTAAGGGGGAAAAATCCCTTGATATATGTATGTATGTATGTATTCATTTATTTGTTATTTATCTATTTATTTATTTTATTATTTTTTGAAGATAAATATCTCTGCCCTATTTTTTTCCAAGTGCGTACCATAACATGTGGTTAATCTGCATAATAGTGCCAGAAAGGTAGGTGTGTGTGTGTGTGTGTGTGTGTGTGTGTGTGTGTGTGTGTGTGTGTGTGTGTGTGTGTGTGTGTGTGTGTGTGTGTGTGTGTGTGTGTGTGTGTGTGTGTGTGTGTGTGTGTGTGTGTGTGTGTGTGTGTGTGTGTGTGTGTGTGTGTGTGTGTGTGTGTGTGTGTGTGTGTGTGTGTGTGTGGTGTGTGTGTGTGTGTGTGTGTGTGTGTGTGTGTGTGTGTGTGTGTGTGTGTGTGTGTGTGTGTGTGTGTGTGTGTGTGTGTGTGTGTGTGTGTGTGTGTGTGTGTGTGTGTGTGTGTGTGTGTGTGTGCGTACGCGCGCGCTGGAGATAGTTGTGTCTTTCTTTTCGTAAACGCTGGTATTTCAACTTTGGCACTTTTACATCCGATGGCGGAGCGAATGCCAAACCCCCTGTTAGCTAACACAACATATCTCCAGGCAAAATATAGTGCAGTAATCCATATTTTTCGGTTATGTACTTGTCACTCACTCTTCCACCCCATTCATTCGACAAACATGATACACTACCCTCTGGAATGATTCCAGTTAGGAACTTCATCATATTGTGGTGCTTGTACAAAGGCTATGTCTCTGCCCTGGCTTTCAAGTTTGATGGTAGATCAATAAAAACTTCGAAATAGTCTATGATAACAGCACGTTTCTTCCCAAAATGTTCCCGAAGTTGAAGTGGCATAGTTTTCCGTAGTTGCTCTCTGTCAGGCCAAATTGTTAAAATATTCATTCGAACATACATCTGTCATAGTAAATGCTCTAGATGCGGTTGAAGATGACACATCAAATGCATAGGCAATGAACGTGGTGAATATATTTATTCTCAGTCTCGTGACTGTGATAATTAGAAGTTGAAATTTGCTAAAACACTTCTTAATTGGAATGTGTGGGCTGAGATACAGGAACAAGTTTACCTTCAACTTTTTCCTTATTATGAACTGAGGATAACTGTTCATGTTCATGACGCGGCACAAGAGATTCTGTGCGAAGATCCTGCAGTTCAGTTGTCATTGCATCAACTAAATATATCTGAGTCTCCTTTGACAAATGTTCAAAATCATTCGGATTCAAATCCTCAATTGTTTAAATTGGTTCAGATAAATTAAGCAGAGATTCAGCAGTATTCATGTCAATTTTTCTCTTCTTTCTGTTTTCACACCGACCAAAACATTCAATCATAGATAACTAATTAGGTCTGGTCTTGTTTGGCTTGGTCGCAGGTTTTGTCCTTTGTCTCTCGCTTCATATTCAAAACTGGCACCCAGTCAGGGCTATCACTCCAGTACAAATCTGTTTTCCTTCCTGAAACAGAAAGAGGAAAATCAGACATCCAACAACTTTACGTCTGTTGGACCTAGCCTACTTTTGATGACATGGGAAAAGGGGCATTGTTCACAGCCTTCAACTGAGACATTTAGGCATAAATTCACCATAGATCCTTACTAAAATTAGCCCTCCCTTCTCTCTGTATCCTCTAGGTATGATCCACACAATGTTGTGCATGCACATTGACCCTCTCACTACACAACATGCACAGCATTGTGTGGCTGTACTCAACTCAGTCTGCATGATCTGCTGAACAAGAGCCAACCAAAAAATAAAATCTAAAATTTTACAGTTAGCTTGCCTCCTTGAAATAAGTGGTCAACTAGGCCTCTAGCCTAAACAGAAGCGGCACTCATCAGACACATCGAAGTTTTAACCAAGCATTGCCAACTATTCACGCCTCCTCTTCTCACACAAAATTTGGTAATGATCACCCTTATTCGTTATAATTTTCGGCAGTCTGTAATATTCTGGGTGTTTTTCAGATCTGGTCGGTTTGTGTAACCAAAATATCGACAGTAATTAACCGTTTTTTTCACGTTCAGCAAGTGCATCAGCCTGTAGACATGCTAGTTTGTTTACTCTCCAATCCCTCCAAGATGGCGGCTTCCGGTTGTGATGACGTCACGTGCAAGCGCCCTATTGTTTAAACCCATATTTTACAATGACATACTGTTATTGATTGTACAAAGATTCGTTCTCGTTGTAATTGTAGAACCAATTCTCATGGATCAGTGGGTACCGTTCCTGCATCGTTACGTGGAAGGTCTGGGTTCGATCCTACAAAAAGTAAGAATCTCTTTCATAGCTCTTTCACCCCTCTCCACAACGTCGGACATCAGAGGTGCGGTAGACCAGTATCGTATATATATATATATATATATATATATATATATATATATATATATATATAATATATATATATATATATATATATATATACATATAAAGAAAATGGAGAAAAGTGGGAAGTGAGCCAGCTGTTGTTTGCGGACGACACTGCACTTGTGGCAGGATCGGAGGAGGGATTGAGGAAGTTGGTGACAGAGTTTGGGAGAGTATGTGGTAGAAGAAAGCTAAAGATAAATGTAGGTAAAAGTAAGGTGATGAGATGTACAAGGGATGAAAGTGGCAGTAGAGTGGAAGTGAGCATAAAGGGAGAGAGACTGGAGGAAGTGGATAGTTTTAGATTACCTTATCTTACCGTCGTGCCATATCCTCTTGGACTTCGGCAACCATGGAGCGCCACCGTTCACGGTCCCTAGTTACTTGTAACATCTGTGCTGGTTTGAGTTGTTTTCCCGTCGCCCTCATCAGCCCGTCCATATACTTCTCCCTCTGCTTTCCTCTTGCTCTCCTTCCCTCCACCATTCCCGTCATCATCACCTCTTCCAACCCTTCCCTCCTCATTATATGTCCTAAGGATCGCAACTGTCTTTTCCTTATTGTTGTCATCAATTCCCTATCTGTCTCCATTTCTCTCAATACTTCTTCATTTGTTTTCTTCGCTGTCCATGGTACTCTTAAAACTCGTCTCCATATCCACATTTCTGCTGCTTTTAAGTTTTCCTGTAATTCTTTGCTGATTGTCCACGCTTCTGAACCATATAATAGTGTTGACCATATAAATGTTTTAACTGTTCTTCTCCTTATATCTGTAGACATTTTCTTGTTTGTTAAAAACCCTTTCATTTTCTGAAAGGTGCTTTTAGCTATCGCTATTCTTGATTTTATTTCTTTTTCACATCTACAATCTTCTGTCAATACGCTTCCCAGGTACGAAAATTTGGTTACTTGTTCTATTCTTCTCTCTGCTATTTGTACTTGCACTCTTGGATGGATCTGTTTTACTGGCCACTAGTATTTTAGTTTTCTCCATATTTACATTTAAACCTTTCTCCTCACTAGCTCTTACGGTTACATTCAATAGATGTTGCAGTTTTTCTTCTGAGTCAGCCACCAATACCGTGTCATCAGCATATCTGATATGATTTATATCAAATCCTCCAATTTTAATCCCTTCCATTCCCTCTAATTCCCTAAGGATCATCTCCCCATATAAATTAAATAAATCTGGAGACATAACACAGCCTTGACGCACTCCCCTCTTTATAGCTTGAAATTCTGTTCTTCCTCCCCGTACCCTCACTACTGCTCTTTGTTTCCAATACAAATTTCTGATGATATTCATGTCTTTGCTATCTATATCCACTCTTTCCAAAATATCTATCAAATCCTCATGTCTTACCCTATCAAACGCCTTCTCGTAGTCAACAAAGCAAAGATATACATTTTGTTATGTTTTTTCTATCATCCTCTCCATAATCGTTCTTATTATAAAAATTGCATTTGCTGTTCCTTTCCCTTCTATGAAACCAAATTGCTCCCATGAAACTTGTTCTCTCACTTTATTTCTTATTCTATTTAAAACTATCCTTAATATAATTTTGGTTATTTGACTCATGATACTGACTGTGCGATGTTTACTACACTCCATTGTTCCGTTTATCTTTGGTATTGGTATAGAAATCGAGTTACACATATGTTCCGTTACTGTACCCTTTTCGTAAATTTGGTTTATTAGACTAGTGAGTTTTCTTATTGCAAAATCCCCTAATGCCTCTAACATTTCAATCATCACACCATCCTCACCCATGGCTTTCCCTTTTTTCATTTTCTTCATTGCAAATTTCACTTCCTCTTCCATTATTTCTTCCCCATCTAGATATCTATAATTTTCCTCTTCTCCTTCTTGTCTGTCGTCCTCAAATAGGTCCCTTACATACTCCTCCCATCTATGTTTAATATCTTCCTCGTCCATTAAAACCTTTCCTTCTCTATCTTTGATTGCCCCCCATTTTTCCCCTTTCTCTTGGTAATTTCTCTAATCTTATCATACATCATTTTAGAATCCCTTTTTTCAAGGTCCTCAATTTCCCTACATTGTTTATCAAGCCAGCTCTCCTTGGCATCTATACACTTCTTTTTGATTTGTCTATTAAGTTCTCTATATTCATTTCTATCCCTATTTTTAGCTTCTCTTCTCTTATCCATTAGTTCGAATATTTTCTCCCATTTGTTTTTCCTCCTCCTTCTATTTTCAGGAAGTACCTTTTTATTTCCCTCTTTTATTGCTTCACATAACCTTTGCCACTGAAACCCCGGATCATTTACATCCCCTTCTTCTCGCAGCACTTCATATTTATTTTCTACTGTAACCAAATACCTCTGTTTCAAGTCTTCGTCCTTTCTCAACACACTTCTCTTCTCGGTTTCCCCATCTCCTTTCTTAATTTCTTCAATTTTATTCTAATATCTGCAACAACTGGCACATGATCACTATTACAATCTGCCCCTGGGTATGTTTTTACCTTTACCACTGCATTTCTAAAGTAAAAAAGTCTATTTGATTTCTTGCTGTATCTCCTGGTGCCTTCCATGTCCATAGCCTTCGCGGATGTTGCCTAAACCACGTATTCATTATTATTTGTTGATGTTCTATGCACCAGCTTATCCATCTTTCTCCCCTGTCATTTCTCTCCCCTAACCCAAATGACCCCACAACCTCTTCTTCTCCACCTGAACCCACTTTTGCATTTACATCACCCATAACTATCTTAACCTCTTGATTTCCACATTGTTCCATTGCTTGGTCTAACTTATCATAGAAATCATCTACTATCCTTTCCTCTGCTTCTGCTGTGGGAGCATACACCTGTATTAAACATATGTCAAAAGGTTTCCCCTGAGTTTTACCTAGAGCACTCTGTCTGACACTGCCCAGAATCCCTTCATAGTACTAGCAACCTTTTTGTTCATCATTATTCCTACCCCTTTTTCTGCTCCTTCTCCTCCAGAATATACAAATACTCCATGCTCATTTTTCACCTCTCCCACTCCTGGCCACCTAACCTCACTAAGCCCCATAACATCTATCTTCGTTCTGTTCATTTCTCTCCATACCCCATAATATTTCCCCGCTTGGTGTAATGTTCGGACATTCCACGTAGCCATTCTCAACTTTTCTTTGGTTACAACAGTCGCCGGATGACGATCAGAAACCGCCTGCTGTACACTATGTTCCCGACCGAGCGAGGTAATCTCCCTCCTTTCTGGAAAGAGACTCCCATTCACGCTGTTCACTTCATTTACTCTTTGGATAAATACGTAGTAAAGGCTCCAATCCTTTTCTACGGTGACTGGCCGATTGCCATTTACATGCCTGGTTCGCCCTAAATGTGTCACCCATCTTGCTATCACAACAAACTCACCAAAGTCCTCTGACAAGTAGAGCACATATACTGAGCTTACTGTTCTAGTCTTCATCTAGTAGAGCTGGCACTGCTCCATGCCACAGTGTGTGGTACCCCTCACTTGGTTTAGCCCATCAGCCGAGATGGTTGCCCGGGGTGTGGCCGCTGTCCTAGACTAACAGCTACTAGGAGCCACAAGTGAGAGTTGGGGTGAAAAGTGCTGACCAAGTGCACGAAGGCATCCCTTAGGATGCGGCTGCTTCCTACCCTAGGTGCTACAGCTCCAACCCACCCCCCTACACTCCATAGTTTTAGATACTTGGGTGCAAATGTGGCAGGAAAAGGTGGAGTGAAGGTGGAGGTAGAATGTAGATTGAGAGAAGCGAGTAAATACCTTGGTGGATTGAAGAGTGTAATGAGGAATAGCCATTTGGGAATGGATGCTAAGAGGAGACTGTATGAAGGAGTGATTGTGCCAACAGCACTGTATGGGGCAGAAACATGGAACAGAAGAGAGGAAGAGAAAAGGAGTTTGAATGTGTTTGAGATGAGGTGTCTGAGAAGTATGATGGGGGTTACTAGGCTAGATAGAGTGAGAAATGAGGAGGTGAGGAGAACAGGGGTGGAAAGGGAGTTGGAAGTTAGGGTTGATGAAAGAGTATTGGGATGGTTTGGACACATGGAAAGAATGAGTGAAGAAAGACTAATAAAAGAGGTATGGAAGGCAGATGTGGAGGGAGTGAACATGAGGGGACGTCCTAGGATGAGGTGGATGGATGGGGTGAAGGGGGCTTTGGGGAAGAGGGAAATGTCTGTTGAGGAAGGACGGGAGAGGACAGAAGACAGGGGTGAATGGAGAATGGTTGTATATGGATGGTGTTGTGATGCATGAGGTGGAATGGGCAGGGGGATGGGGGATGAGGTAGTATGCGTGAGCAAAATTTGACGCAGCCCAAAGGGATTTCTCCCCGTCTTCTCCTTTTATGCATGGGGGGACGGAGAGGGGGGTCGCCGATTTAATGAAGCGGCCTTGCTGTGGATGTGCTGTGTCTTGCGACACTGCTTCTGACCCAGGGCAGTGGACAAGGTGCAGGGATGACCCGTCATCCAGGAGGTGTTGAGATGAGAGGGAGGGTGGAGGGGGTGTGGAGTGTATCTAGGGATGGAATGGGTGGGAATGATTTTATGCCTTTTCCTTTTTGGCTACCTCCCTTGTAAGGGGGAAAAAGCATTGGTATATGTATGTATGTATATATATATATATATATATATATATATATATATATATATATATATATATATATATATATATATATATATATATATATATATATCTGATTACACTGATTTCAGACTTCATTCACAACTTTACATGCAGCACTTCTAGCCATACATACAACTTGACCAAAACGGATGAAGCCACCGACTGTGGTAAGGTAGTACAGAGACTGTATCGTCCCTCATGGGATAGTCAGATCCTGTAGTGGACCATTAAGGCTGAATTTCTCAAACTACGCATACACCACAGAAACATATTTTTGGAAGAAAGTATACGTTGGACTCATCGTTTGCCATTTATTCCGACGTTTCCATGCTACGGCCATCCCCCGGTCTATTGTATTTTCGTATTCCAATGTTGCTGCCCTGTAACCTTGCTACAGGCGCTAGTTTTATAAACTTTACTCAGTTTCGGGTTTCCATAAATCACCTGACGAATGTGAAATGATTTGTGACGAAGGTCCTTCGGGGGTTTCTGTGTCGTTGTTAGGACTCCAGTTATCTATTTCTTTCTCTCATTCTCTCTTTCTCTGTCTCTTTCTCTCTTTCACTTTTTCTCTCTCTCTTTCTCATTCTCTATCTTTTTCTACCTTTCTCTTTCTCTGCCTCTTCTGTGTGTTTGTGTGTGTGTGTGTGTGTGTGTGTGTGTGTGTGTGTGTGTGTGTGTGTGTGTGTGTGTGTGTGTGTGTGTGTGTGTGTGTGTGTGTGTGTGTGTGTGTGTATTCACCTTGGTCTTTGCATCACGTGATGGACTCGTGATCGACAGCTATTTCCCTCCCGGAAGAGAGCTCAGAGCTCGTATGACCTATTTATGGGTAATGCTGTGACCTTACATGCACACACACACACCAACTCCCCACCCACGAGAGTTGGAGTAACGACTCGAAGCGCAGTGATACTGAGATTATCTCAGCCCTAGGCAGGATTCAAACCCGGATCGCCGTAATGACAGTCGGGGACTCGCGCGTGCAATGTGTGTTGTTAACTTTTTTCAATTGATCATTCTCCCTCTGGATTTATGTATTTCGTTTGCTTATACTACCGTAATGGGTGGCTTGCGTTCGAGTAAGTTGTACAATGGTATATATCAAGTATTCTCTCTGTGCCTCCCTCGTTGCCCTATTTTTCGATCGCTCGTAAAATTCAAGAAGTAGATTGGCTAAATTTTTTAGGTTGTTGTCTTGGTATGTGAGAGCAAATGAAGGAAACTATCGTAACGGTTTGATGTGTCGTCACACAGACGGCGAGAACTATCGTATTGTAAGTTCGCCATGAGGCTGGATAGAGTGAGAAATGAGGAGGTGAGGGGGTGAGCGGGCGTGGTAAGGGAGTTGGGAGATAGGGTTGATGGAAGAGTATTGAGATGGTTTGAACACATGGAAAGAATGAGTGAAGAAAGATTAGTAAAAGAGGTGTGGAAGGCAGAGGTGGAAGGAGTGAACATGAGGGGGCGACCTAGGATAAGATGGATGGATGGGGTAAAAGGGGCATTGGGAAAGAGGGGAATGTCGGTTGAGGAAGGACGGGAGAGGACAGAAGATAGGGGTGAATGGAAGTGGTTGTGTATGGATGATGCTATGATGCATGAGGTGGAGTGGGTGGGGGATCGGGGTGAGGGAGTATGTGTGAGACATAAACTGACGCAGCCCGAAAGGATTTCTCCCCGTCTTCTCCTTTTCTGCACGAGGGGACAGAGAGGAGGGGTCGCCGATTTAATGAAGCGGCCTTGCTGTGGATGTGCTGTCTTGAGACACTGCTTCTGACCCAGGGCAGTGGGCAAGATGCAAGGATGACCCGTCATCCAGGAGGTGCCAAGATAAGAGGGAGGGAAGAGGGTAGAGGGAAGTGGAGTATGTTAGGGATGGATTGGGTGGGAGTGGTTTTTATGACTTTGGTTTTTCACTACCTCTCTTATACGGGAGAGAAAGCCTTTATATGTATGTAATTCACCATGGCTGTCTTGTTTGCTTCCTCTACCGAGACTGTCATTGAGAAACGCCTTCATTTTATTTTACTTTTTCATTAACAAAAGAATTTTTTCGATGTCAGTACGGGCCGGCAATGTGTCCAAGATCTTATATTTCCAATTGTACATGGAAATAGATCTGCATCATATCACAATCTCTTGATGTAATGTTATGTTATCGACATTTGACTTGTTATATTCCATGTGTCTGTGATACGATTTAATGTTTTTTGTTTATTCATTTAGATCTTATTTACCTAGATAAGGAACAGATCCTGAGGGGAAT
>NC_134782.1:35889469-35901969 GCF_046742065.1 Oratosquilla oratoria
TGTATATATATGTATATATATACATATATATATATATGTATATATATATGTATATATATATGTATATATATATATACATATATATACATATATATATCTGCATATATATATGCACACATACATACATATATGCATACATATATATATATCTATGTATGTATGCATACATATATATATGAATATATACATATATATATGCATACATACATATATATGCATACATATATATATATGCATACATACATACATATATGCATACATACATATATGTATATATGCATACACACACATATATATATACATATATACCTATATATATATATGTATACATATATATGTGTATATATACATACATACATATTGAACCTACATACGTATACACGTGGACCACCGATAATATTTTCATTCGGCCTCTCTCTTTCCCACACTATTTCGCTCTCTCCTACTCTCTCCGCTTACAGAAAGGGCTTGCCATAGCGGCGTTGATGCTTCACACGTGTCTTGGCAAGAGCGACTGGGATTAGAGGAGCCCACAACACAAACAAACCCAAGAAAAGAGAGAGACCCACCGGATCTGTTCGGTATGGTAGCAACTCCCCCCTCCCCCCTCCCCACCTCCCCGATTCCCCTTGCCTTCAAGACCAGTAAACAGTCAAAGCGTATTCGATTGTGAGTATTGCATGTGGGAACGTGAATCTGCATATGTGTGCATATGCAGATATGTGCTCTCATACTTGTGTTTGTATATGTGGCTGAACAGGCATGCATGTAGGTATATGCACACACACACACACACGCACACACAACTGAATGAAATTTGTCGCCCTCCAGATATACAGTAATACTTGAGGAGCAATGGCCGGACTAAAGGGGTCGTGAGAGCTTCGTCAAGTCAAGTACGACTCAAAGATTCTTGACCTCAAGAGGAGGTCCACCTCGAAAACCTCTTGGCTTCAAGGTCCAACCCGACATCCTTGTTCTCCAAGTATTGGTGACCATCAACCGGAGACACACTTTGTATAGTTCTTTCTGAGTGTTGGCAAGCGATTTTATTACGTTCGAGGGGGGTTAAAGACGTTCGACTTAGTTTCTTCATCAGGACAATGCGCTCGGACAATTTCGGTACGTTTCTCGGCTGTTGACGACCTGAGGAAAATGTCGCCGGTATGGGGTGTATCTTGCGGACGTAGTCATATTTTTACATATATATACAGGGACTCCTTGATTTACACGACTTTAGATTACACGAATTCAAAATAGCACGGTGTCAACATTTTTTCTCTTATATTACACAGATTTCTTAGAATAACACGATTTCAATAGAATACGAGTAATTGTATGTTTAATTTTCAACAACTCCCATCCTTTAATATAGTATATGTACAGTTTACGCTAGTACTAAGGGTGATTATCCTTACATTGCACGAAATTTACTTTGCACGGTCACTTCTGGAACGCATCTATTGTGCAAATCAAGGCTCCCTGTATAGTTCAAAGAATGATTAAGTAAATACATACACACCTGCATACATGTATACATACATGCACACATACATATATGCAGGTATGAATGCATGCATAGTTACATGCATACGTACATGCATGCATACATATATACATACATGCATACATACATGCATACATACATACATACATACATACATGCATACAAACATGCATACATATACACATACATGCATAATGTATACATGCATGCATACATAGATGCATACATTCATGCATGCATACATACGTACATACATACATATACACACATACACACAACTCGATGGGTCGCGGTGGCCACTACAGCGGTCCGGGTTCAAATCCCACCCAGGGCTGATATAACTTTAGTATCGCTACGCTGCGAGTCGTTACTCCAACTCTCATGGGCGGGGAGTTGTGTGTGTGTGTGCGTGTAAGGTGACAGCATTAACCATAGGTCGGTCATGTATAAGCTCTTAGCTCTCTTCCAGGAGGGAAATAGCTGACGATCACGTCACTCAGGTAAGGTCAACCGGGTAGCTGCTTGAAATAGTGATATGGCGAGTGGTTGTGTTACCGTGTTCAGCGCCGATGAGGTACAATCTGTACTTAGTATAATTGAAGCCTTGGAGGATGCTGTAAAGTGCCTTAAAGAGGAAAATCGAGTTCTCCGCTCGAAGGCCCAAAATACGGAAGACAAATCTAGTTTGGAGCCTGGATGGAAAAGGTGACAAATAAGTGGGAAAAAAAATTCCTCACCAGCCCCGCTCGATTGCAAGAACTCGTTTCAAGCACTAGCAGGTCTACAGGAAAAAGAAACAAAAGAAATTCAAGAGAAGAAGGAAAGGGCAGACGCTGGGTCCCTGCCCACAAGTAAGATTTTGGTTGTAGGAGACAGTCAAGTGAGGTACTTAGGGCTTTCTGTGATAAAGATAGGAAACATAGGACGCAGGTGTGTTTCCCCGGCGCGGGGATAGGAGATGTTAGAGATAGGATTGAAGAGTGTTTAGTAGGGGAAGGTAAGGACCCTGTCGTTTGCTTAAGTGCCGGGGGCAATGATATAGGTAAGTTAGGGAGTGAGGAATTGTTTGCGCGGTTCTGGGATGTGCTAGACAAGATTAGAAATAAGGGAGGTGTTCCTGTTGTATGTGGAATCCTTCCGAGGCGTAGAGTTGGAGGCATGTGGCATTCCAGGGCTATTGCAATGAATTGCAGGCTGGCAAAACATTGTAAGGCCAATGGATGGGCATTTGTCGACAACTGGGACCGCTTTTACGGTAAGAATCATCTATATACAAGGGACGGGGTGCACTTGTCGCCCAGAGGATTTCGGCTCCTTGCTGAATCCCTTGAGCGAGAAGTAGGCATCCTACAGGGTTTTTTCGGGTAGATTACGTGGGAGTAGGGGGGGGGAAGTATCGGAATATAGTTTAGGCAATAGAAACAACTTAGAGAGGGACTGTGAAAAGAATCACCAAAACAGGTGGAGGGAAGATAAACTTAAAGTTTACTATACAAATAGCAGAAGCATAATTAACAAAATTTATTTGCTTCGAGGTAAAGCATGCGTAGAAATTTTTATAGCTATTACTGAATCCTGGATCAACATGGCTGATAAACATTTCCTTCCGGAAATCGAAATAGAAGGATATAAGATTTTCACAAGGATAGGGTTGGCTGGAATGGGGGAGGTGTAGCACTTTTCGTTAAAAATACAATAAACTGTATTATCAGCAATTCGATTAAGGAAGAAGACTATACGGAATCTATTTGTATAGACCTTCTAACCTCAGCATTGAACAGATTGATCCCCTGATTCATGAAATTCGCAGAGCGTACCAGTACAAAAACTTTGTGATCATTGGAGATTTTAATTATAGAAACATTGACTGGGAAACTTTAATAGGAGATCAAGAAACGAAGAAATTCCTAGATGTGGTGCAGGATAATTTCCTAAAACAAGTGATTACCGATCCTACGAGGGGAGAAAATACTCTGGACTTACTTTTAACTAATAAGGATCTAATTACTAATGCACAAAATACATTTATTATTAATGCACATAATACATTTATCCCCCTGAAGTCAATACGGAAAAATAGTAATACTCCCAAATGGATGACGGACAGATTGAAACATGAGATCGGAATGAAAAGAAGACTTTACGTAAAAATAAAAAACGGGGAAACACACCTTAGATCAAGATATAACGAAATGGCAAAGCTGGTTAAAAAGAATACACGAACAGCGAAACGTTATTATGTAATTAAGGTTTCCAGTCAAGCAAGTTCCAACTCAAAAGGTTTCTTTCATCTCTATAGAACAAAAAATAAAGAAAGAATAGGATCAAATAGAAACGATGAAAATGTCATTATAGAATCGGAGGAAATATGAGTGAGGAGTTTAACAATTATTTTCTCTCGGTGTATACTAATAAGAGGTTAAGGTACCTGACTGCGATCCGATTTTCAGAGGGGATGAAGAAAGTAGTCTATCTAATATCAGCATTAGTAAAAAAGAAGTAGTCAAGCTGATTGGAAGACTTAAAGCTACAAAATCCCCGGGTCCGAGAATGCTTAAGGAATGTAAATTTGAAATCTGCGACCAGTCAACTGAAATATTTAATAAATCGGTAGACACTGGTTTTGTGCCTATTGCTTGGAGGCAGGCAAACGTTGTTCCTGTTTTTAAGAAGGGAGATAGATCGTCTATATGCAACTACAGGTCAATCAATTTGGCATCGGTTATAGGAAAAATGCTTGAATCCGTAATACATTGAAAGGCATAATGTAATTCGTGATACACAGCATGGTTTCTCCAAGGGTAAGTCATGTGTGACTAATCTTCTATCCTTTTACACTAAAGTATATATGGCGTCAGATATCAATGATAATTACGATGTTATTTACCTAGACTTTAGCAAAGCGTTCGACAAGGTGCCACGCTAAAGACTACTAAATAAAATCAAAGCCCATGGCATAGAAAGAAAAGTGTTAGAATTTATTAGAGCTTGGATTAGTAACAGAAATCAGCGGGTCATCATAAATGGAGTAAAATCTAGGTGGGGCAATGTTACTAGTATGGTCCCCCAGGGCTCGGTTTTGGGTCCCTTGTAGTTTATTATGTACATAAACGACTTAGACAACGGGATAAATAGTGATGTTAGTAAGTTTACGGACGACACTAAACTAGGACGCCTAATCAGGTAAGGAGACGACGCAGAGATTCTGCAGGATGATCTTAACAAGTTGTTCACATGGTCGGTGAAATGGCAAATGAACTTCAATATCTCTTAGTGTAGAGTTTTAAACGTAAGGCTACACAACCCCGAAAGTAGATACAGCTTAGATAACACGCTTTCAGAGAAAACTGAGTGCAAGAGAGACTTGGGAGTTCTAGTGAGCCCGGACCTTAAAACCAGGAAACAGTGCATCAACGCCAGGAATAAAGCTAACAGAGCATTAGGTATCATTGCTGGGACGGTAACGAATAGAAGTGCAGAGGTAATTATCAAACTCTATCTAGCGATAGTTAGACCCATCCTTGACTATGCGGTGCAGTTTTGGTCTCCGTCCTATGGAATGGACATCAATTTACTAGAATCAGTACAGAGAAGAATGACCAAAATGATACATGAACTCAGAAATTTGAACTCTTGAACTAGGTCTGAGTACCACATGCCAACCCCTAGGGGCTGTGACTCCGGACGGAAGCGTAGATGTTAGGAAAATTTGGGAATAGCCAAAGGTAAAAGTAAACCTTTTCAACATCTGCCTTGCACAGTCATTATGTGCAGACACCCATCGCTGCCTTTTTTTTTCTTCTTCTTCTTCTTCTTCTTCTTCTTCTTCTTCTTCTTCTTCTTCTTCTTCTTCTTCTTCTTCTTCTTCTTCTTCTTCTTAACCACGCCTGATCAATCCACCAATAAGGGTGTTTCACATCACTTTTTTTTTTTTTTCGTGCCTCTCAAGATCGTCAAATTCATCACTGACATCTTGGTTTAGAAAAGGTATCCCCTCGAGTGAATAAAATCGCCTGGTGGCATTAAAACTAATACGTAAAAGAAATTCTCATCATCATCGTAATCTTCAATTGGAGGAATACCCCAGGGACCGCTGTAGATTTGTGGTTGGTGGTCTACATTTACCAAATGGGTGAGATAAACTCAGAGAGATTGTCTTCGCTTTAATGTTTCACTCTTGTTTCTGTCTTACAAATAAAAGTAACCTCCGAGGAAAAATTGGGGAGTTGCCAAAATTCTAATTTATACATATATGCTGATCGGGAAAGGTTGGTAGATTGGATGGAGAGGTCTATTGTCTCGCCAGGTGTTGGGCGTCGCCCGAAACACCTAGCTCCCTGGTCACTGGAGAAAATGGCGCGTCCCTTGGGGGGCGGGGGATCCGAGACAGGTCCCACTACAATGGAGAATCACTTGAGAGTTGATTGGAGACGTTAGAGTCCTCTTCACTCTATATACATGCGTGCGCGCGTGTGCACGGTGGACATCTAATGGACTGACTCTTGCTTTCAATTATCATGCAACAGCGCGTTGCTTCACCAACACGCCGTCGCCTGTCTCCACGGTCTCTCCGATCAGATTCCCATGCAGCCGCCCTTACCACTCCAAACATCTCTCGACAAGTTTCATTCAACCCAACCCAGCCATGAATTCTGTGGAAGTTCCCTTTGTATCCTCCATCAAGGGTTGTCTCTTGTGGTAACAGGCCTAGACTCTGAGATTCAGTCTAGGTCAACTACTAGCATAATTCGTGAATGCCAGCTCCGGCTATTTGGGTATGTTGGCACGTTTCACTCAAAAACCCAGATCGCTGTTAATATCTTTGATCTTCCCTCCAGGTCTTCTTCCCCTAATTTCGGGCATCACTGTCTTCGACTACTCTGTCGTGGCCACCTCCGCAGCTCTCCTGTACAAGGAGGACCTCAGCAGGTTTCCAATCTCCTCCATGACCCTGTGCGCGAGGTTCAACGTCCGCTACTTTAGGGAGAAAATCTACATCCTGCACACGCAAAACAAGGACATCAACTTCCACATCGCACTGGGTGAGTCAATATGGTCAGAGTAGGCACCACGTGAAAATGAAACCTTCCTAATATGTACAACTTTTCTCTTGTTGAAAAAAAAAACTAAGTACTTGAAAACGCTTCAACAAGTGAAGCGTCCGAGAAGACTGTGAGGATGGAACCTTTATCAAATGAAAAACGTTTCGCAAGGTGAAGCTTTTTTCAATACTTGGTAAAGGGTTCATTGATCGAAACGTTGTAAATCCAACAAAGTTTCCACCCTCACATGGTATCTATTCTGACCTTTCTGTCGGCAATTGACATTTTAAAGTGAGTCATTATGGTCTTTTGATGACTTCCGACCTCCTTTCTTTTCTTATAGACTTTGATAAGTCTTAGACTAGTTGTAATCTATTGGTAGTTGCCATTGAGTCTATCAAAAGGAATACCATCTGAGGATAAAGCCTTTATTGGTACAACGTTTGAGATATTGAAGTTTTATCACATTGCAAATAGCAGCTGCTGACGAGTCTATAAAAATTGTGGATGGAACCTTTATTAGTACGACATTTCTTTTATTAGAATATTATTAACTATATATCGTGATTGGCTGCTGCCAACGCGTCTAGTAAAGCGTTCGATAAAGTGCCCCACCAAAAACTTCTAAATAAAATCAAAGCCCATGGTATAGGAGGAAAAGTGTTAGAATGGATTAGAGCTTGGATCAGTGACAGAAAACAGCGGGTTACCATAAATGGTGTAAAATCCAAATGGGGTAGAGTTTCCAGTGGAGTTCCCCAGGAGTCTGTTTTGGGTCCCTTGTTGTTCATTATGTACATAAACGACTTGGACAGTGGGATTATTGATAGTAAGTTTACAGACGACACTAAAGTAGGACGCCTAATTAGGTAAGGAGACGGCGCCAAGATTCTGCAGGATGATCTTAACAAATTGTTCACATGGTCGGTGATATAGCAAATGGACTTCAATATCTAAAAGTGCAGCGTGTTAAACGTAGGGCTACACAACCCCGAAAGTAGATACAGCTTAGATAACACGTTTTTAGAGAAAACTGAGTGCGAGAAAGACTTGGGAGTTCTAGTGAGTCCTGACCTTAAATCCAGGAAACAGTGCATTAGCGCCAGGAATAAAGCTAACAGAGCATTAGGTTCCATTGCTAGGACGGTTACGAATAGAAGTGCAGAGGTATTTATCAAATCATCTAGCGTTAATTAGCCCCATCCTTGACTATGAGGTACAGTTTTGGTCTCCGTCCTATAGAAAGGACATCAATTCACTAGAATTAGTACAGAGGAGAATGACCAAAATGATACATGGACTCAGAAATTTACCTTATGAGAAGAGGCTTAGACACCTTAACTTACACTCTCTGGAAAGATGTAGAGTGCGGGGTGATCTAATAGAGGTGTTCAAATAGATCAAGGGTTTTAACAAGGATGACACAAACAAGATCATCATACTAAGACAACAAGGTAGGACTCACAGTAATGGATTTAAATTGGACAAATTTAGATTTAAGAAAGAAATGGGCAAGAATTGGTTTATTAATAGAGTGTTTAACGAATGGAACAGACTTAATAACCATATAGTGAGCGCTGAAACTATCGGTTGTTTTAAGAAACTGTTAGACAACTTTATGGATGGGAATGACAGGTGGTAATGGACATGGAACTACCTAATGTAGGCCTTATGGTCTCTTGCAGTCTCCTTCATTCTTATGTTCTTATGTAAAAGAGACACCACGTTAGGACGGAGCCTTTATCAGGACGACGTTAGGCTTGTTACAGTCTTATCAGGTACTTGATATAGTTGTAATAAGCAAAACGTCGTACTAATAAGGACAACGTCATCGCATGGAGATTCTTTTGATAAAGCCATTGACTAATTCGGGTCGGAAACCGTCCTTCGCCTAAGTGGAGTCTTTGGAAGTTATCATCTCACGGGTATTCGCATCGATGAATGAAACAATTGGCTGTTACCCAGATGAAATGGCCGTAAAGTATGATCACGTCAAGAAGATTCTTGTTTCGTTTTTTTTTTCTCTTCTTCTTCTTCTTCTTCTTTTTCTTCATCTTCGTCTTCTTCTTCTTCTTCTTTTAGAGCTGAACGTCGAGAAACTGCGTGTCGGCATCATGGGCGACTTCCGGTTTACATTCTTAGACGAGCGACTTCGCCCCAACGAGTGGTACCACTGGTGTTACCTCTACGACCACACGACCAACTCGACCAGGACTGTTCTGGACGGCCTCGTCCTCCACACCTTCATCCATGAACTGGGTGAGAACATCACCGGGGACACCCTTATCCTGGGTCAAATGCTCCCAGAAGGACCACCATGGGAGTTGAGTTTTCTGGGCTTGCTGACCCAGTTTAACATCTGGAGCACGCTACTACCCATTGAGGAGGTCAAGGGCATCGCCGAATGCCGGAAGGACCTCCAGGGGGACGTCGTATCCTGGGAGAACGCCAACTGGAAAACCACCGACATCCGCAAGTATGAGGAAAAACTGTCCGCCGTCTGCGTCAAGCAACCAAGGGCTCCGGATATGACCTTTCCCCCGATGACCTTCCCGGAAGCAGCCTACATCTGCGAGGCCCTCGGAGCCCACCTCCCCATGCCTTACACCTTTGAAGAGATCGACTACATCTTCGAAGCCTTGAGCGCCTTCCCGGCCGTGTGCGAAGAACAGAGAACGTGGGTCTCTTCGTCGGACGAAGAAATCGAAGATTTCTGGGTCGTCCATCATACCGGAGAGCCTCTGGTCACGAGTTTATGGCTCGCCAAGGAACCGAACGGTCTTCAGTTCGAGAACTGTCTTGACGTTACCCCGCGGGGCTTCAACGACATGGGGTGTACCTCCATGTACTGCCCGCTCTGCCTCTTCGACCAACCCCCCATGTGGACCCTTCACGGCACCTGTGAGATGGAGTCACATTTGCAGTACTTCTCCAGTATTCAAGAAACCATAGGAGTGTTAATGTTCAAGGGGTTCTCTGCTTACTCCATTGTGGTAAGTAGATTGACTTGATACTGGTCGTGTTCTGTAAGGAAAGAATCAACATAGAGTGTGGGCTGGGTGTATTCAGTGCAAATCCTACTCCTTTTGCAATGTGTGTGTGAATGCGTGTGTTTCCTCTGTCAAAAATTGAAACGTCACAACAGGAACTCTTCTACTCGGGTACCTTCAACTACTTTTTTCTTCCCACAGAACGTAAACGGTACGTGGACATGGTACGAAGAACCCCGGAGTACGACGACGAAGAAGTCCGTCGTGGCGCGCCTCCTCCCCAGCCGCTTCAACTATCCGATGGGACGACAGAAGTGGAGACTCCAGAGGGGCGTATGTGGGCAGGAGTCCGGCGAGAGGATCCTCCTCCTCTCGCCCTGCCACAGAGGCTCCTACACCTGCAGTGACGGCACCTGCATCTCCATCGACCACCGCTGCGACCTCAAGTACGATTGCAGCGACCACAGTGACGAGGCAGACTGCGCCATCGTGGACTTCCCCTCCGGGTACGCCACCGACCTCCCTCCCCGAAGTCACGATCTCACCGTCGGGGAATCGAACGAGACCAACAGCGCTCTCGACGTCCTCTTCGACGTCGCTCTACAGCGACTCGAAATCGACACGACAGAGATGCGGATGGAGGTGATCTTCAAGATGTCTCTAACGTGGTTCGACAACCGCCTGACATACAAGAACCTCAAGGTCTCGTCTTACCTCAACTCGCTCTCCAGCCAAGAGAAGAGGAATATGTGGACGCCCTCGGTGGGCTTCAAGAACTCCATCGGAAAGATGAGGTCCTTGAAGGATGAGAAGGCAATAATCATGGTTCTTCGCAAGAAGAAGTCCAAATTAACCAAACCGGATCTTCCTAACGAAGGTGAGTTTGGGATTTGACGAAAAGGAACGTATGTTTGACATATCAAGTGGCGGGTTGGTTGCAATCACGCCTCACACAGCCCGCGTTCGAATTCGACAACGAAAGGGGACTCCTTTGACTTGCCTTGGAAATCTGAACATATAGGTCAAAGGTGCTGGTTGGCGTGATTTCCTCGTTAGACGATTCCAGTCCACTGAGGGATAGAAGGGCTCCCTTCCTCTGCCCCTTTGCCGTAACAGTCCCAATCAATCGAGACCCAGTTATGGATGGGTCTTGTTCCTTGACGTTTGCTTCTTTACATGAAATAAAAATCAACCAGCCAACCAATCAGTCAGTCAACCAGTCAGTCAGTAAGTCAATCAGTCAGTCAATCAGTCAATCAATCAGCCATTTTGAGTCAATTCCTAAACAAAAGCTTCATAGAGCTTACATAACGCGTCGCCGAATTGAGTGAAATACATTACTAATGTTGGCTGCATGATCTACATCTAATCACTTGATCAAACATTTTATTACGATGACGTCCCTTCAGATGAAGACTCGACTATCCTCAAACAGAATACAATATATAGGTCCAGTTTCTTAACCTTTTCTGGCCCTGAGGGCACCCCTGTAGTAGTCAGGTCTAGGTACTCTAGCACCTCCTTGACTCTGGTTTTTATCTGATTACTAGAAGGATAAAGGAAAGTGAAGTACCACAATGTCTTCGGTATTCCCCCCATCATCCCCTGAAATTTATTTCAGTATCCCTGGTTAAGAAACGTTGGCCTAGTAAATTAAAAAGTTGGCTGCAGTTCGGACCATCATATTATTCTTACTTGCCGGCAAGTAATTTTATCCATATATGGAAAAGGCTCGTACCATAAAACATCAACGTCTGGCGTTCTGTCGCCTGGCCGATCGTTTACTGTCCTGGTTTATCGCTTTAATTTAGATTACATTTTCTTATTGAGTGAGTAGTTCGTGCTCTTATAGTTTACTTAAGAAGTCTGTTATTTTAGAGTGAAGGGTAGTTATCTTCTGGGACTACTTAGAACAGATGAACATATTACCGCCAGTTCAGGACGAGGGCCTGACACTTTGCTCCCAGGTGTTTGGTTTTTTACCAAAATCCTGAGGTTTCCCATCCTCCTCAAATGAACAGAATTGTTTGACGACAGAAAGAATAAGAATACAAATCAAGTAGTCTGCTGAAAAGTCTAATAATAGTTCAGCCTTAACCACTCCAATCAGTGTTCCTCTTAGTTCACTCACTCCATCCACTTCTGTTTTTATATATATAATCTTTTATAGTCTTTGCTTCATTCATTTGTTCCATATGCCCACACAATATCAGTATTCTCTGTTTTACCTTATCTGATAGCTTTCCTCCCACCCCAACTCTGCCTTTCATCTACTTTACTTTATCCATTCTTGTAACGTCTCTCATATTTTTCAAACACCAAACAACCCATCCCCCTAAAAAAAAAAAAAACATTCATCCCCATTCATCCCCATTCAAACTCTTCATTCCGTCTCGACATTTATTTGATTTTTTAGTATTCTATTCACCTCACGTCTATTCCTCCATTCATCGCCACAAGTGGTCTAAGGCACTTGAAATTCTCATCTTCCTCAAGGCTCACACCCTTCACACTCTCACTCACCCTCCCGCCATCGCCATTCCTTGCACTTCCGCTCACTCGTAACTTTCTTCTCTCGCCTACTCTTCCAAACTCAGGCACCAACTGCTTCAGTCTTTATTCAGAATCAGCCACTAGATCAGTGTCATCCTTTGATAACTATTGATTCGCTTCCATTGTCTTCCTATTCTCTCCCATCAATATAGTATCTTCGCTTAGCACTCTGCGCTTCACCACATTAACATTATACATATCATATTTTCTTCTCTCTTTTTTTTTTTTTTTTTAAGTTTCCATTTTCCTGGTGTACCATTTTTTCAGTTTCAGATCCAATACTTTCAACAACAACAACAACAACAAATAGTTTGTTTGTTTTTCCGTCTCCGTTCTTTTCTCATTTCTATCGTTGGCTTCAATTCTGAGAACCTTGTCTTTCTCTTTTTTCTTATCACTCATTTCCTT
>NC_134782.1:35906969-35919469 GCF_046742065.1 Oratosquilla oratoria
AGGTCATGAAGGTGGCGGAAGAGTTGATGGCGGAATGACGGAGGTAGGAAGGGGCGAAGGTTGCCGGTGGAGACGTCAGCATACAGACGGATGTCTGTGCCAGGTACTTGAATCTTCTCCATCTTGAGGGAAAGTTTGTCCAACAGACGCTGCAAGTCGTCACAGTTGGCCTGTGCTGCTGCAATGGCGGCGTAGTCGATGACAGGAGACTGCGTTGAGACTGCGTGAATGTTTCTGGAGAGGGTGTCAGCGGGTGTGTTGTCAGTACCTTTGACGTAACGAATGTCTGTGGAGAACTGAGAAATATACTGTAAGTGGCGGAGCTGAGTAGGGATATAGCTGGCTTTGTTAGCGTGGAAGGTGGTGGTGAGGGGTTTGTGGTCTGTGAAGATGATGAACTGTCGACCTTCAAGGAAATAGCTGAATCGGTTGACAGATCTGTAGACAGCAAACAACTCCCTGTCGAATGCACTGTAATTCTTCTCAGCGTTCCTCAGTTTCTTGGAGAAGAAGACGAGCAGCTTCCAAGCACTGTCGACGTATTGGTGCAAGACGGCGCCGATTCCATCGTTGGAGGCGTCAGTGGCGATGGATGTGAGGGCCTCCGGGGCAGGGAAACTGAGGGTGGTGACTGTGTCCAGTGCAGTCTTCACAGAAGCGAAAGCTTCGTCGTCTTCAAGACACCAATCGAGCTTGACGGACTGACCACGCTTGCAAGGCCTAATGAGGGAATACAAAGGTTGCAACATGAGGGAACACTTAGGGATGAAGCGATTGTAAAAATTAATCATACCTAAGAACTGCTTGAGTTGTCTCTGTGTGGAGGGCTTCGGGAACTGGCGGATGGCATCACACTTGGTACTCAGAGGCGAAATACCAGTGGAGGAGACAGTGTATCCGAGGAAGTCTACGGAGGTCAATCCAAATTTCGACTTGGCAGCGTTGATTTGGATTCCGTAGTCTCGTAGACGGTTTAGGAGTTCTTCGAGGTGACGGCGGTGGGTGGCTTCATCAGGGCTGGCAATGAGGAGGTCGTCTATGTAGGCGAAACAGAAGGGTACGCCACGTAGAACTTCGTCAATGAAGCGCTGGAATGTCTGTGCTGCATTCTTCAGGCCGAAGGGCATCCGGACGTACTCATAGAAGCCAAACGGGGTGGTAATGGTCGTCTTCGGGATGTCATCGGGGTGGACAGGGATCTGATTGAAAGCTTGAACTAGATCCACCGTGGAAAAGATGGTACAGCCGAAGAGCTGGGAGCCAAATTCTTGGATGTTGGGGATGGGGTAACGATCGAAGACAGATTGTGAGTTCAGTGCACGGTAGTCACCGCACGGTCGCAAATCACCGCTCTTCTTAGGTACGACGTGAAACGCTGAAGACCAGTTACTGTTGCTGGGCCGAATTATCCCTTGGCGCATAAGGGACTCGAACTCGGACTTGAGGATACGTTGTCGTTCGGGTGCAAGACGTCGTGGCTTGGCGTGGGTTGGGCGGCCAGAAGTGACGATGCGATGTTCGACGTGGTGACGTATCGGCGGCGTGTATGGATGTGGCTGAGTGAGGGTGGGAAACTGTTGCAGTAGGGAAGCAAAAGGGGTGTCGTGACTGGTAACAGAGATGCTGGTGCTAACGCCAGGTTGGGTGTGGCTATAGGGCAAGAGGCGCGTTGAGACATCGTAGAGGCGATGGCGCTGTGTGTCTACGAGAAGACCATAGTGTTTGATGGAAATCGGCTCCGAGGATTGGCTGACAGACGTCGGCGACGTAGAACGTCCACTCGAAAGCACGACGGAGGTTGAGGGAGAGGGTTACGGTAGATTTCCTGAAGACGTCGATCTTTGTGTTGTTGGCTGCGTAGAGGGAAGTGAGTGGTGGTAACGTCCTTGAACTGGCTGTAGCAGGAAGTATGCTTACTACAGCACCGGTGTCAATAAGGAATATGTGGCACGTCAGAGGGTCTCGTATGTAGAGGAGTTGCGAGGAAGAGGGGCCAACATTATGCACCTCATGTTCGCCGTTGGAGTTTAAAGTGGGGGAATGGGTGGAGGCGCAGGGTTGGTTACACTTGCGTGCCTTGGAACCGAACTGGGCATGATAGTAACATACCGCTGGGTAACGATCCGTGCTCTTGGATCTTGGTCTGGATCGGGAACGTGGCCTGCGGGAAAAAATTACGGCAGTCTGCTGCTTGAACTTGTTCCTTGAGCTCGCTAACTTGCAGTGTGAGCTGAGTCACCATATCGACGAAGCGCTCGTAAAGGGGGTCTGTCAGGACGTGGGAGACGGAGGGCGAAGAAACAGTTGCGATGAGCACGTCGGCGAATGTGGCGAGTTTCTCCACGGGAAGCTGGTCTTTCACGGTGAAGAGGCTACGCTGGATAGTGGAGGGCAGACGTTGGTAGAACAACTGGAGAAAAAGGGTCTTGTCGAACGTGTCGCACTTGTCTGCCAATAGATTCTTCATGCGGCGTAGTAGGTCTGACGGTCTCTCGTTGCCAAGTTCTTCATCGGAGAGAAGCTCTTGAAGGCGTGTAGCGACGGATGACTGGAATCTGCCAAGGATAGCGTCCTTTAAATCTTCGTACGGAATGTCGGATGTTAACGCTGTAGAAATAGCGTCAGATACACGAGAAAGGTCGTCCGGAGGAAGAAGGGAGCAGGCGTTGCTGAATTTGGCGAGACTAGTAGAGATATGCGAGGACTTGAAATTACATTCTAGAATGTTGAACCACACAGTCGAGCCGTGACTGAGGAAAGGTGGTGCATGAAAGGCATGGACGGTAGATAAGGTTACAGGTTGCTGGGGTGGGTCGGTGAGTGGTTCTTGCAACGGAACCACGTTCGCTGAGGGAGGAACAGACTGGTCCATGATGGTTAGGACGTCGGTTCTGCGGCGGCGACTGGGGCTGGCGGCGGTCCACTCCGGCGGGGTCGGCAAGCGGAGGCTAGGAGTCCACTCAGGTGGTGCCGGCGGCGGGGCAAGAGCGGTCCACGGCTACTGCTGGGGGGTCCACTCCAGGCAGCAGGCAGCGGTTGACAGTCCACTCCAGGAGGCGGCGGCTGGCAGTCCACGCCAGAAGACAGGGCATGTGGCGGTCGGTAGTCCACTCCAGAAGCTAGGCAAGGCAGTCGGCGGCGGCTGCTCCGTTGAGGTCCACATAACTACAGGGTCACTAATTGATACCCTGTCAGTGAAATATTAATAAACACTTAATTTATATTAAAACTTGTCAATAGGTTTTCCGTCCGCCATCACATAAATAATACACGATCAATACAGAGTATGCAAATAAAGTTATATATAAATACATTTCATAACACAATGGCCATCCTTGAATGTGATATAATCTTTAAAATATACGATTTGATTACAATAGAAGCCCAACAATGATCCTACCAAGATTACAAATTTTATTTACAATAAAGCTATACGCGTTAAGGGGACACTGCAGCAGTGGCGGCGTGTTACCACAAATGTCTTAATGAGATTCGGTGACCATACGGAAACAGCATATTCCAAATGTAGACGAACTAACGATTTATTTAGCTTGTTAATGAGTGATGGACTTTTGAAGGAGGAATGTTGTGTATATAGAAACAATTGTATGCGTACCCGTACGCTAAACGCACCTATACAAAATAATTTAATAAATAAAAACCATGATCTTCAGCGTTTATTCAATCATCCACACTTCTATTCTAAGCACTCATTCAAATATTCACACTTCTATTACAATCACAAAAAGATAGATCACCAAACATCACAGTCCTACCCCGAACACAATAGAGTATAGTTGCTATCAAATGCTCCAGGCAGCAACAAAGCTGCCTGGAGCATGACATCATGAAGCAGGATATGTTCCAATTAAGTCTGAATACCTTTGCTATTTGATTCCTTTCTCGCCTCTGAAGGACTCGATGCAGATTGTGTGTTGTTATATTGGATCCGAAATTGTCTAGACATCAGTGAGGATTCTTTATGGGCGATTGTGGACATGTTGTGAAAAAAGACTAAAAATATATACATCATTTCGGTTACAGGTGTATTTTCGCGCGCGTTTGAATGCATGCCAGGCTGTATATGTAGATGCATTACTGCATATACAAGAGTTTTTGCCTGCAGTTCTGACTTGCTTGAATATATTAGTATACACAATACACGTATACACACATATAAGCACACGTATTCACACATTAGATACCCCGTATATTTAGAAACTGCTACAACACCTAGACTGTACCATAGACCCTTCGTAAAACCTAATACCCTTTTTTCTTTCTTTCTTTTTCTTTCCCCATCCTAAGTGATTTTTTCTTTCACTTCCCAGTTGAGCTCTTCCTGGGGGCTGACAACCCGATCGTGATGGTTCGCGACTATGGAGTCGTCTACACCTGCAATTTCAACCTTGTCCTGTACCCATTCGACGTTCTGGTAAGGCAACACTTCATACCGTTTCGACGGTGCGATTCGTACTCTATACCGTTCGAACTAATAATAGTAGCGGTGATATTGAAAATAGTAATAATAATTATGATGATAAGAATGGTAATATCAATGATACTAGTAATGATAAAGACAACAATGACAGTAATGATTTATCAATATACCAAAGGCTTTTCCCCCTTACAAGCAAGGTGCCCAAGTCAAATAATAATAATAATGATAATGATAATGATGATGACGATGATAATGACAGCAGCAGCAGTAGAACTGTGTTCCATTGATTTTCAATAAGAGCCCGCTACCCCACCGTAGCTGGCAACGTGCCCTCCCATAGAATCTGGAAAGAAACTTTGGACTTTTATCTCTATTGTGTCAAGATGAAATACCATCGATGTCACTGGTCCATAGCAGTAAAAAGAGGAGTAAAACTGTTGCGGAGGATGTGGAGTTTGATCAAAGAAAGAGAATGAGAGAGAGAGAGAGAGAGGGGGGGGAGTTACAAGGAATCTCAGTACCTCAAAAAGTTTTACAGCTCATACCGAGGAGGTACCATTAAAAGGTTACCGGCTATTCACACTTGTACTTACACTAATGTGTGTAGCACCTTATCTTACCGACTTTACTCAACTAAGGAACTGTTTACCATGTCCTTTGGCAGTCTTTTCCAAGTGTTCCACATATTATAGGTAAAAAAGTCACCAACATTGTCACAAGAGTAACGAGGGGGATTGAGCTTCCACCCATGATTGCGAGAGGCATTCACGTTCAAGCTGAAGAGTTGTCGATAGTCAATGTTATCAGATCCTTGAAGTACTTTGAAAACCTCTATTAGCTGTTCTCGCAACTTCCTGGTTTCTAGAGAAAAAACAAAAAAACAAAACAAAAAAAAAAAGCCTTGAGACGCCTCTGGTAGCCCATGTGTCTAATGACGGGAATAAGTTTCGTTGCTCGTGCCTGAACTCGTTCCAGCCTCGGCACGTCCATCCTCAAGTACGGCGAACAGAACGGGGAGGGTGAATTGCAGATGGGGACGAGACAGAGAGAGAGAGAGAGAGAGAGAGAGAGAGAGAGAGAGAGAGGACGAGAGAGAGAGAGGAGGAGAGAGAGAGAGAGAATCTTTGGCCCGATCCGAAGGCCAAGTGTCAACCCCTCAAGGCCGCACCTTCTGATGGAGGTGAGATGGTTGACGAGTTCTGAAGATGGACGGTAGAGAGATGGTCCTCTCAGACGTCCATTTTCCAGGATTATTAAAATACTTACCGCTACCTGTTATTGGTCCCTGTGTGCGTGTATGCGCGCGCGCGCGTGTGTGTGTGTGTCTGTGTGTGTGCGTGTGTGTGTGTGTATGCATATATATATATATATATATGTGTGTGTGTGTGTGTGTGTGTGTGTGTGTGTGTGTGTGTGTGTGTGTGTGTGTGTGTGTGTGTGTGTGTGTGTGTGTGTGTGTGTGTGTGTGTGTGTGTGTGTGTGTGTGTGTGTGTGTGTGTGTGTGTGTGTGCGCGAGCAACGGGATGCACCCGACCCCGCTACGTGGGGGCTCGGCCCTTCGGGCGAGCTCGCTTCGTTCGCAGTTGCCTTCGGCCAAATAGTCGTCTCCATTGCCCTGACTTCACCACTCTCAGCCAATCAGGGGCCGGAGGGGACGTGCCCCTTGATATACACCGTATATATATATATATATATATATATATATATATATATATATATATATATACACTTTTTTCTTTTTCTTTGTCAACGCGAAGAGCTGCCTGATGGAGGTGGAGATGCTGTCTGGCACGTCCTCATACTTGGTGTTCTCCAAGATTTCCAACGCCACCTACCTCGGTTCCAAACTGCTCACAGAGTACGAGGTAAGCTCCCTGGATTCTGCACGCCTCTTTTATATATTCATTATTTATATATTTGTTTATTTTTATTTATTTGTTTATTTATTTATATATTTATTTATTTACCTATTTATCTGTTGATAAATCTGTTTATTTGTTTATTTGTTGGTTTGCCTACTTACCTATTTATTCATTTATTTGTTTACTTTTTTATTGATCAAGTAGATTATTTATTTATTTATTCATCTGTCTATTTATCTATTTATCTATCTATCCATATATTCATTTATCTGTCTATTTATCGAATTATTTATCTAATATTTACTTGCTTTTTTATTGTTACCACTGTTGTTAACAGTGTTTACTATTACGTCTACTGTTCCCTTCTATGGTCCCCTTTCACTTTCAACTGTCTTTTCATCACTGTCTTAATGTATGTTAATCACTCAATTTCCATTACTTTATTTTCATCTGTAGGAAGACCCTTTGCTTTTGACCATCTGACTTAGTCGCGTTCCACTTAGTATGTGTATAATATACGAGAATTTAAACAGTTGAGATGTTTTCATTATTTTCTTCACTAATTCTTCTACAATGTTATTGGCTTAGGTTCACCACAGGAATCTCCACTGGAATCCTCAATTTGATCACCAATTCACTTTGTATTGACGTCATAATTTCTTTAGTCCAATGATCTTTACTCATACATCTAAGTACCTCCCCTGAGGGCGTGACTTTACTCCCGTGAACCAATTAAATTTTCTCCTCCTCCACCCTTTCTTCAATCAGAAAGACTGTTATAAACGTCTTAATTAAGCAATACTGCTTACTCAAACAATCTCGAAATCAATGCATCACTGGCTTAGTTTATATATTGTTACATCAGCATTATACAGTAATGAAATTAGGTCCCTAGCAGTTGTTTATAAACTTTAGAAGAGGAGCGAGATTGTGCAACTCCTTCGCGGCTATTATTTACCAAACATCCAATTCATAAAAATGGAGTTCTCACCACCTACCCCTCTATCTACCTTACTTGTCTACCTTTATCTACCAGCCTCTTACAATTTCATTTATTTACTAATTCATTTACATATGTATTCATTTATATATGTATATATATAAATATATATACATATATATATATATATATATATATATATATATATATATATATATATGACAATAATCATTTTGCGAATATGAAAGTTGGCAATATGTGCCCAGCACTAAGGTGACCTTTCAGGTGAATAGCATCACCTGATGTTATTCAGGCGGGTCACCTATCTACTCCCCTGTCATTCCCTCCCATTCCCTCTCAGTCCCTTTCTCTCTCTTTATCTCTCCCTCTCTCTCTCTCTCTCTCTCTCTCTCTCTCTCTCTCTCTCTCTCTCACACACACACACACACACACACACACACACACACACACACACACACACACACACACACACACACACACACACACACACACACACACACACACACACACACACACACACACACACACACACACACACACACACATACGCACCATGTAACAGGAGGTTTAAAAAGATGTCACCACGAACCCACCTCAATTTCTTCTCCTGACGAATAAGAGCTCAGACGTTCTTCTCTGTGGGTCCTCCTTCAGATAGGAACTCCCGTCCTTCACATCCGAGTCGTGGATGAGGCGAGCAACGTGGTGGTCGAGGTGCCCTTCGCCCGTCGCATGGGATACGCCTTCCTCAACATCTACACGCCCTCCTTCATCCTCCTCGTCATCGCCTACTCCACCCTGTTCTTCAGGCTGAACGACTTCGAGGCAAGAATCATGACAGCCCTGACGTCCCTCCTCGTTATGGCCACGCTCTTTTCACAGGTGATTTGTGATGATGATGATCCGGTTTAACGTCGCGACTTCCCCCCAAAACCCGTATTAGTAGGCTAGGACGGTGCCCCTTACAGGGGACTTTGTAGTGTGGAATTTAATCAAACACGCCCTTGGCACATCTTGCTGGTGGCAGCCTTCGAACTGCTGTCACATGACCCAACTATGCATTTAAATTTCAAGGGTAGTTCAGACCTTTTACACGCTCAAGTAACGGACACAGTTTAGTCAAAGATAAGATTAATGCACCTTTTTGTTTCATTCCGATATGACCCTTCTCTCTGTCGAATAAGTTGTCTGGCATTAGTCATTCTCTCTCTCTTTCTCCCTTTCTCCTCGCTCTCTCTTTTTCTCCTCTCAATCCCTCTCTCTTTCTCCCCTCTCCCACCCATCCTCTCTCCCTCTATCTCTGTCAGCTTTAACTGCATTTCCCCCACCTTTCACACAAGAAGACCTGACAACCTGTATATCAAAGGTCACTCATCTCTCTAAACTGAATAAAATCGACTGACGTTAGATAAACTGAGATTTGCAGAGGGACACCCATGACCTTTAAAGGTAAGATTAACTACCTGTGACTTCGTGAGCTGACTTCGAACTTCCCCGGTGGATTGTCCGTCCTCCCACCTGACCAGGTCCTTGTTTGTGCCTCATCATGATCACCGCACCTCGTATTCTGACTCTGAATAGAGCGTGACTGGCCCATGACCATCACTAGTCCACGAACAAAGCCATGACCTTGTGGATATAGTGGCATTTTGTTCTTGTCAAATGGTAGTTTGGTGTGGTGTCGTTCAGAGGCGGGCACCTGCTTGAAGGATTGATCTTCATATCTTGAGACAGAACTTAGCCAAATTGATATTTTTGAAGCGTGTCCTCGACCTGATGGGGATGGGAAGCTCATATACCGACGCAGCCAGTTGCATGAAACCTATCGCGCGCACACACACACACACACACACACACACACACATCCCCGCATCCTCCAACACACATGCTCCCACATACACAAATCCATGCACACGCACACTCACAGACACACAAATGCATGCATAAACACACAAACACACACACACACATAAACAAACATATACACTGTTACACCCTACGATTGTTTTCATGCAATTGGTTATGTCGGTGTTCGAGCTGCCTAAAGTCTTTTGATTTATCTTCGCATTTGCTACTGTATGAGTCTATAGTATTTGTTGGCAATTTTTTCCTCAGTTCATAATTTTTATATGTGGTGAAGTTAATTGCGTATGTTGTTGTGTACACATATTCATCTTTCAGTTATACATCGCCTAAAGCTCGCCATTTTATTTCCAACGAAGACTAAACGCGTACCAACATGTCTGACAACTTGATCGTTTTTAACCTCAGGTCTCAAACTCGCTCCCGAAGACCTCCTACTTCAAGATGGTCGATGTCTGGCTGCTTTTCTGCATCGTGGTCACCTTCATGGTCATCATCTGCCACATCTTCATCGACGGAGCGTATACTCGAGACTCGGACACCTCCCAATGGCCGGGACTTCCAAGACTTCCCGCAGGGCTGACGCGGGTATCACCGAAGTCGTCGTCACCGAAGTCAACATCGTTGTCTTCAAGAGAGTCCCTCTTACTTCGCAAGGGCTGGGTCGTCAGGTCACGCAGATTCTTCGACTCCTTGGCCTCGCGTTTCTCTTCGTCGCCGTGCTGCGGATTTCTTGTCTACTTGTCGAGGTTGATACTCCTCTTGGTCTTCATCATGTTTAGCTTTCTTTACTGGGGACTTATCTTTGTTTACAGAATATCCCTGAAATAGAGTACCTTATCGCTAACTACGCTTGCTAACTACAGCAAGTACATAGGCCTAGCTCGAGTTGTGTGACAGCCGTTTTTGATTGGCTGCTGGTTGGGGCTGGCCGAGACGTCTTGCTAACTACGCTTGATAACTACAGCGAGTATATAGGCCTAACTGGAGTTGTGTGACGGCCAGTCTGGTTTTGACCAACGACGCGTCACCACAATACTCCCCACCCCCCACACACCCTTCTTTGGGAGCGAGCGCCGCGGAGGGTAGGGCGAGATGCAAGTAATGTGGCAGAATCGTGCCAACCTTTTAACCACCCGACTGAAACGGGTGATTGTGCCGTCAGATGGCATCTCTGGAGAGGACGGCCTGGATGATGGAGAAGGCGGCGGCAGCGTGCTGTAGGCGTGGTCGCTGTGTTGGCGAGGGGGGCCTGGCTGAGCATGGAGCTGTGGAGATATACGGTTAGGTGAGAATGGTTGCAGTGAAGGGGAGAGTGAGTTCGGGGGGAAATTAGGGTCTTGGAGGCTGGGAGGAACACTAGTGGCGGGATGCAGGGTTGGCCTGGGTGATGGAGGAGACGGGTGCGGCGTACCGTAGGCGTGGTCGATGTCTGGCGAGGATCCTGACTGAGCCTGGCGGTGTGGGTTTGGGTGATTAGGTGGAAAGGGTTGGCCTGAAGAAACGAGCGGTCCCGGGGGAGAGGTAGAGTCTTGAGGTTTGGGGGGAACACTCGATATGGGGTGCAGAGGTTGCATAGATTGCCGTTGCTCACTGGTGGGGATGGGGTCAGGGCCATGTTGTAAGAGGAATTGGAGGGGATGGGGAGGGTTGGCAGGGGAAGAAAGGGTAAGGTAAGCTGATTTGAGCCTATCTATGGAGATGCGATCTTCCGGTCGATGAGGAAGTGTTTCGCCGATCTACTGATGACTTTGAAGGGTCCATCGTACAGGCGTTGGAGAGGGGTTCGTCTGGAGTCCCGCCAGACGAAAACGTAGTCTCTTGCAGCGAGGGCCGGAGGGAACATACACTGGCTTTGATTGTGGCGTCCGAGGTGGCGGGGGACGGGTGTTGGCGAAGGTCTCCTTGATGACCTGAAGGAGGGTGTAACGGTTGGGATCGCCAACGACAGGGGTGGCAATCTCCCCAGGAAGGCGAAGATTTTCAGCGTAAACTAGCTGAGATGGAGTGCTGCGAATGGAGAGGAGCACTAGGGGGAGGGCGTCAGCCCAGTTGCATGAGGGTTGCTGTGCCTTGAGTGACTCCTTCAGCTAGCTGTGGAATCTCTCTACCATTGGCTTGAGGGTGGTAGACGGTAGTCCGGGTGTGGTTGGTGCCAAGGTACTTGAGCATTCTGGACCAGAGATCAGATTCGAACTGGGAGCCCCTGTCGGTGAGAATGGCGTGAGGGGCACCGAATCTGGATACCCAACGGGGAGTAAAACACGGGAAGTTGTCTCGGCATATATATCCGGGAGAGGGATCGCCTCTGGTTACATGGTATGCCTGTCGACACACATGAGTAGATAACGCATGCCACGGGACGGCGGAAGGGGACCCACAATGTCCACATGGACCAATTGGAAGCGTGCTATGGGTGTAGGGAAACGCTGGAGTAGGGCGTGGACGTGGCGCGTGACCTTTGAAGACTGGCAGGGAAGACAAGTGCGGGTCCATTCTCTGATGTCTTGCTAACTACGCTCGCTAACTGTAGTGAGTATATAGGCCTAGCTCAAGTTGTGTGACGGCCAGTCTGGTTTTGACCAGCGGCGCGTCACCACACAAGTCCACCCAATAAGTTAGCAGTTAGCTTGTTGCTACTGTAGGTCATAAATATGGTAGGTTATTTCCAAGTATTTGATAACATAGTGAGACTCAGAAGAGCTCTGTCGGACGAGGATGAATAATCACAAGAATAGAAGTTAGCGCAGAGCAAGAATCTGCTATTTCAACCACCTAACTTAACATATAAAATATCAGACGTATACAGGAATGTCTTTTATGATTAAATACTAAATATAGATTTATGTGCATTTTTCTTGCTATGTAAGTGGTATTCTGTAAACAAATTTGTTTTTATGTGACAAGAATGTATTTGCATAGTTTTGCTATATTATTGTAAGATTTCGCCTAATATTTTTGCTGTACATGGTAGCCAATCGATTTCGCTGAGAAACTTCAACTAATGTCGCTTATCGATTTTATCAAACAATTTAATTTAACAATTTCGCCTGGAGAAATTTGCCTCCTAACAATTTCGGTGTACACCTTCGTCTTTCAATTTCACTTGATTTAACTTATTTCTGTGCCTACATTGTTTTCTCCTGACAAATTTGCTTCAAAATTTCGCTTTAGACTTTCCCCCAACATTTCTAATTTTAGCCAACAAAATTCTCCTTACGATTTTACTACTGGTTTCGCCTTGTCATCCAAAACTCAACTTCCTCTCCATATTTGGCTCCATGGCCTCTCATACCTGGTACTAGAATTACAATATTCAGTTTAACTCAAAGCTAAGTAAAATCGTCTCTTTTAATATAGCTCAAAATCTACA
>NC_134782.1:35924469-35936969 GCF_046742065.1 Oratosquilla oratoria
TTATCTTTTCTTTTTTCTTGGTGGTGGTTCTCGTATTTAGTAACATAGTTTACGATTTTCTGGTTTTCCCAAAATTGGTGTCTTTTTTTTTATGAAAAATTGAGTTATACATAAAATGAGGTTAATTTTACACCCTGGACTTCGGTCTGCCGCTCTGTGCGTCTGATATTGTGCAGAATGCGGAGTTGACAGTCTGCACTCTTACAAGATGTAAACGCTTTTGCAATCATCACATCTCAAGCATAGGATTGAACTACCAGTCACAGCGATTTCAAAATAAAGGACAACTAGTGTCATTTCAAATCTCAATAAAGGACAAGGACAAATAGTGCTGAATAAAGGACTGTCCTTTGAAATATAGGACGGTTGGCAACACTATGTACACTGTATCTGATAAAGTTACACAGGAAGTAACAGAATACCTGGAGATATCAGGAATTGTAGGGAAGGGCATTGAACTTTGCTTAAATGGAAATTATGTCCTTTGACTAGATATTAAACTACCTAAACTAGCTGTTCTTGAATAGGGAATGCATAAGAAATTAATACTGGCAACATATGTAGATGGTACACTATCTAATATTTTGTTACCTGATATTTTACATCGCAGAATATATTTTCACAAAAGCCCAAGGCAAATGGCATCTAAAACTTCCAGTGCTATATATAAAATTCCATAACTCAAAATTTGATAATGCTATAGCCATGAAAACTAAGTATACTAAATTCCCTTTCTATTTTTCTTACTTTCTTTAAAGATTTATAGATCGCTGCCGACAATTATTTTACTTTATCTACTTAGTTGTCTTGGCCGGAGATCCTCACTCAAGACGTCTCACACGGATCATCTGCCACCTCGACTCTACACAGCCCCACTGAACGACCTGGGCCGAAGTTTCAATCCTGATTCACACTCCATGGACCCGACTTTGATTCAGATCGCTTCGGTCTTGCTTTCCCAGTAACCATACAAAACCAGGTTCCATCCTCAACTGCTACGAATATCTGCCTCACATCCTGGCTATCTCAGACTATAGTTTATAGTTCCCCACCACCACCCAACATCCCACCCGCTTATGTAGCACTGTTTCTCGCTTCCCAAATTAGGGGCGCACCTTCCCAGGGAGGCGTGAGGAGTATACAATAGTGGATGGCATCTCCTCAAAAATAATTGTTTAATAGGAATGATGAAATCATTCCAAGAACAAGCATCTACCTTTACAAGGTATAATTCTATCAGCCACCTCAACCTGTTTTCTATTTAGGCCTCCCATTTCAGACAAAGACAGACAGACGGAGGGACACACGTCTACTGTTGCAGTATGTTAGACTGGCGCTCTCTGACATAAGGACACCGGGTAGCGCCAAGATCAGTAGCAAAGGTTACACCTATTTCTGGTCGGGCCACAATAATAGGCTTGGGAAGTTATAAGCGTATGTTTCACTAGGCACATAACAGAATATGTGAGGAAGATGCTTATATAGTATAGGTATAATGTAACTTATAGAGCGATGTACAGTATAATTTGTAGACTGAATTAATATACTGGACCATGGTATCTTTAAGAAAGCTGTATAATGTGTTATGCTGTATACTATAATTTTGTCAATAAACTATCTAGCAACTTAACTACAATCCACGTTTATAAGGGTTGTTGAAGGGGAAGCATTAGATTACAAAAGCGGAGCATGCCGACAGGAGACTTTTGGCCCATACCTAGATCGGATGCGAAAAAATATAATAATGATAAATAGATAAAATTTATAATAATATAAATAACAATAAATAACAAAAAACAGGTACATAGTAATAATAAATTGATATAACTAATAGTAAATGAAAATCAAGCAAATGATAATAAACAGATAAATAATAACAAACAAATAAAAAATATAGAATAAATGGCAGTCGTTACAACATCTTGCTTAGGTGTTTATCTAAACGAATCTTAAAACTTCGAACTGAACTACATTGCACTGCCTCTGCAGGAAGTTTATTCCATTCATTAACTACACGGTTGGCGAAGTTGTTTCTACCCATTTCCAAATTAAATATATTTCCTGACAGTTTGAGAACATTATTTCTTGTCGGATTCTCATTCAGTTTGAAAATTGTAACTTTTGATGTTGCCAATTCCCTTTAGAATCTTAAAGACCTGTATCAAGTCACCTCTGAGTCTACGTTTTTTTTAGGGAAAACAGATTCACATGTTTTAGTCGATTTTCGTATGATTTATTTTTTATATTTGGAATCAGTTTTGTGGCTCGCCGTTGTACTTTTTCCAATCTGCCAGTGTCTTTAATGAGATTCGGTGACCATATGGAAATAGCATATTCCAAATGTAGACGAACTAACGTTTTATATAGCTTGTCAAAACATCGCACAATCAGTCCTAGGATCTTATTTGCTTTCTCAGAGGCTGAAATACACTGCTTAGATGATGTTCGATAGCATTTTTGATGATAGTTTCTATCATTTTTCCTATGATTGAAGTCAAGCTTATAGACCTGCAGTTATTTGGTTTCTTTTTGTCATATTTTTTTTAATATGAGAGTAACGTTAGCTAGCTTCCATTCTCTTGGGACATCTCCAGATATGGTGGATTTCTTTAAAATAATTTCTAATGGAATAACAATCTCATTTTTAATTTCCCTTAAGATTCTTGGATGTCAACCGTCAGGTCCTGGTGTTTTATTAATTTTGAGTTTCTCTATACACCTTTTAATTTTTTCTTTTGTTATATTTACCGTATTTTTCACAGGTTTGAATTTGGAGTTCACTTTGAGGTTTTTCATTTACGATTACTGAGCTAAAATAGTTGTTCAAAATATCACACATTCCTTCATTTGAATATTCAAATTGACCATCAGCAGATAATAGTGGGCCCATATGATTCCCAATAACCTTTTTATCTCTAATGTAACTATAGAATTCTTTGGGATTCTCTTTGGATTTATCAGCGATATTCATTTCGTATTGTCGTTTTGACCTTTTTTTTAATCTCTCTGTATTATTACATAGCTTTGATAGTCATTAGGTGCACCCGAGCACTTGTATTTCTTATAAGCCTGTCTCTTTTTAGCAATACTTTTTTTCAGTTTCTTTGTCAAGCCATTTTGGGCGAGCCTGATTTGGGGGGTCTGTCCTTAAACGGAATGTAAGTATAAATCATGTTAGTAAGCGTATTTTGAAACATTTCCTATATCTGGTCTACAGGTCTTTTGCTTAATTTTGCCTCCCAATCTGTAAGCTGAAGCTACTGACATAGTCCTATGAACTGATCTTCACTGAAATTGGATATTTTAGAAACACAAGTATCTATTCTAAAAGATTTTAGCAGTTTGAATCTAAGTTATGATCGCTACTTGCAATAGTTCCACCAACTTCTACATCGATTATCATGCTTTCGCGGCTAGTGATCAATAGATCGAGTAAGTTTTCATGTTTTGTGGGCTCTTTTACATGCTGAACTAATTAATTGTCACTGAGAAAATCTATCAAGCGACTACCTATATGGCCATGTTCAAGGGTCATCCAATCAATGTTATTAGAATTAAAAACACCCATTATCAATATGTCTAGGTTGCAGAAACTAGACAGTTCTCGAAACAACAGTTTTTCGTCTGCTAATGATAATGTTTTTGGCTTGTATATTACACCTACATTCCTTTTTTGTCCATTTGTTTAAGTTAGTTTTACCTACAAACTATCATATGCATCCTGTTTCACTTTCTCTAAATCATAGACATGGACATAGCTTTTAACGTACAACAGAACACCCCCACCTCTCTTGTGGTTTCTATCCTGATGAAAGTGTTTAAATCCCGCAATATGAAATTCAGCTTCAAACTCTTTACCATTTAACCAGGTCTCGGTTAATCCTATCACATCGAGATTTTCGCTTTTGACAAACGCCTATATTTTTTTTCCTAATACTACGAGTATTAAAGTACATGGTATTAAGAAAGTTGTGATTATTTCTTTTTGGCACGTTTTGGGCTTCAACATAATGCCTTACATTATAATTTTGTTCTTTATTGACACCTTGCTCTATATTGACATTTGATCCTTTATTGACATTCAATGCCTCATGGACATTTGCCCTATCATGGACATCTGATCCCTCACGGCCATCCGATCTCATATGTATACCTTGCCCCCTACGTCACCGCGTTCCACACCAACCACCCGTCGTTCATTGACATTCTGTCCGGCATCCCTTCCTAAAATTATATTCTGTCCTCCACTGACATTATATCCTGCTGTGATATTTTGTCCTCCACTATCATGACATACCATAGTGATATTTTGTCCTCCACTATTATTACATCCCACCGTGATATTTTGTCTTTTGACATTACATACTAATGTAATATTTCGTCATCTACCGACATTATATCCTAGATTAATATTTTGTCCTACACTGACATATCGCTCTACATTATTACTATGCCCTACTCTGTTTTTCCCAAGACACTCTATTTCCTCTTCCCTTTGAGTTCCTACCCAAAAAAAGGAACTAGTTCATTACAAACTCCCACAATGAGGTTTGTAAGAGCATCTTTGCTTCTGCGAGTAATTTGGATCCCATCAGAAGCATAAAGGTCATGACGCCTGGAAATGAGATACCAAGGATCAAGAAAGTGGTATCCCAGTTGCGTGCACAATCGTGATATCCTCTCATTGATCTCTATGGCTCTACTGTTCCAACACGAGCCAGCGTAGATCCTCGGAAGGATCCCACAGACCACGTGATGGCTCCCACGCTCATTCATATCCTGAAGGAGGACCTTGTAATTCCGAACAAGATCCTCTGATCTCACCCTACCCACATCGTTACTTCCCGTATAAACAATCACAACTATGTTCGTCCGCCTTTGCTCCCTGATGGTCTGAGTACAATCGGCGATCCCACGGCCCGGTTGACATACAAGCTTGCAACGTCGTTTAGTCTTCTGCTGCAGGATGTTGTCATAGCCTCGCACCATGGAATCCCCCACCACCAAGAACTCCTGACTTTCAGCCACTTCCTCCTCCAGCAGAGCAAAATGATCGGCTAGAGCCAGCGGTTGCTCCGCGGGGTATCCGCTTACCGAACGCGGGCTCGACAAACGGGACCCCACGGAGCACCACTCGCTCACGGCAGTGGCAGAAGTGGAGGAGGTTGTGGGGAGGGTTCACTCTTCTCACAGAGTGCACTCTTGAGAAGACGAATTTCCTCCTCACACATCCTGAGACGGTCTTCCAGGTTCACACAACCTTCACAAGCCATTTCGCATCTCCTTCGGCAGTACAAAGGACAAGGAGAAAATATTAATCAACAAAAGAAACAAAAGCTGTCACTAAATAAACTAAATACACGAAACATACTCTGCTTACCTTATACTATTCCTCTACCTTTGGAGTACAGTAACAGACAACTGTTTTGATTCTAAATTACTAGAATACAACACTTTATCTTATACCTGTAACTGTATAGTGCTATACGTATACAAGTACAAAAACAAAACACAATCACTTGTCACTATTCGAAGATATGAAATTCTTCACAGGAAGTAATAAACTTAACGAGGTATTCGCTAGCTGGTGTTTCGGCAGAAAAGAAAAAGTAATACGTGCAGCTTCGTAAAGAAAATGATAGTCAATGTATCATGTCATGGGCACTTTCAATTCTCCACAACGATAGTTATTGTCGGTTTATAACTTACGGGCATACATTTCCTTGGTGATCATGAGCTAATTCATCTACCAGGACCTGTGGATTGCACATAAATAACAGGTGAATCCTTGCAACGCATCTGACAAGGATATATAACAATTGTCGTTCTTCGACACATGCGCTGTGCTCTGCTGGAATATAACTTCACACGTGTTAAGGTTAGCAACTTCATTGAGGCAGTCGTCGTGATCCTTGGTACTTCAATAGGGTGCAACTGAGACATCGAAGATGCCTGGCCCTAGGCAGAAAAGATCACCGATCTCCCTGACCCTCGTTTTGTGCATGGGTGAGTCAGTCAAGGAAATGAGCCTTAGGTCCTGTTCGCATTAGCGGTTTGAACCGCGCGGAAATCACGGCGGTACCGCATAGTCAAGGAAAAATTGCGCGGTTGTGTGTGAACCCCTCCACTTACACTAATTGAACCGCCGCGGTTGGAACAGGTAGTAAGAACAGGGCCTTAAGGTTTTCCTTAAGCGGAATGGAATTTTCCGAATTTGAATGAAACAAGAGAATCAAGTCGACCAATTAATTTGTGAAGTTCAGGAACGGAATTTCCTTTAACTCAATCGGATTAACAGAAAAATCCAGAAACAATGCCATCACGTGTGTCTTCAGATCAATCAAATATAGCTGATTGATTTATTTTTTAAGATGAATATCTATGCCCTATGTTTTTCTTTCCCAAGTGCATAACATAACATGTGGTCAAACTGTATAACAGCACCAGAAAAATGTGTGTGTGTGTGTGTGTGTGTGTGTGTGTGTGTGTGTGTGTGTGTGTGTGTGTGTGTGTGTGTGTGTGTGTGTGTGTGTGTGTGTGTGTGTGTGTGTGTGTGTGTGTGTGTGTGTGTGTGTGTGTGTGTGTGTGTGTGTGTATTTACCTAGTTGTATTTTACGGGAAAGGGAGCTATGCTCGTGGTGTCACGTCTTCGTATCTCATTTTATCTAAACTGTTTTTAAATTCATGTATTGTTTTTGCACACACAACTTTCTCATCTAACTTGTTCCAACTGTCTATTACACTGTGGGGAAAGCTGTTCTTTTTCAGATCTCTTCTATAACTGTCTTTCTTGATTTTCTTTCCGCGTCCTCTTGTATTTCTATCATCCCATTTTATTAGATCCTCTCTATCAATAGTTTCTATGCCTTTCATGATTCTATAAATAGTTATCAAATCTCCTCTCTCTCTTCTTTGCTCTAATGTCTGTAGTTTAAGTTTTGCTAGTCTCTCTTCATATGATAGTTTTGAGAGTGTTGGTGCCAATTTTGTAATTACTCTCTATATTCTTTCAAGTTTTGTTATACATTTTTTTGTACTTGGTGACCACATCGTTACTGCATATTCCAATATTGGTCTTATCAAAGTGATTACTATTTTCTTCACCATGTCTTCATCCAGGTATTTAAATGCTACTTTGATTGTTTTTATTAAATCATAAGTTTCTCCAAATTTTTTATATATTTCTCAGGTGACATATTATTCATAATAATGACTCCCAGGTCCCTCTCATTTTCTACTTTTTTTATTCCTTCTTCTCCCAATTTATATGATCCTACTATTCTTTTTTTGCTTCTTCCAAATTCCATTATACTACACTTTTTAGTATTGAACTCCATCTCCCACTACCTACTCCATTCCCATACTTTATTGAGATCACTCTGTAGTAACTCGTGTTTACTTTTTTCAACAGTTTTGCATCATCCGCAAAGAAGCTCATTTAACTTTCAATTCCTTCATCCATATCATTGATATATATAGCAAACATTATTGAGGCCTGAACTGTTCTTTGTGGAACACCACTTATCACTTCATCCCAATTAGAGTGTTTGTCTCTTATCACCACTCTCATTTTTCTTTCTTGCAAAAAGTCTTCCATCCATTTAAGCAGTTTGCCCTGTATTCCTCCTGTAGTTTCTAATTTCTTAAGCAACTTCTTATGTGGCACCTTGTCAAAAGCTTTTTTTAGGTCTAGAAATGCACAATCAGCCCATCCATCTCTTTCTTGTATTACATCTATTAGCTTTGAATAGAAACATATTAAATTGGTGACACATGATCGTCCTTGTCTGAATCCAAATTGCCTTGGATTTCGCACGTTTTGTTTTTTTTTCTTCTAAATATTTTACCCTATTTCATCTGGTCCATGCAATTTTCTGACATCAAAATTACTCAAATGTGTCAATATTTCATTCTTTGTTACTTCTATTTCTTTCATAGGGGAACTTTCTCTTTCCATTCGATCTCTTCAGGTTGTATGTTCTCCCTTGTAAACACTGATTTAAAATGTTTGTTCATGATTTCCGCCATTTCAATTTCCTCTGTGTATTCAACTCCTCCTTGTCTTAATTTCTCCAAGTCTTGTTTGTTTTACAGTTTGTTGTTTACAAATCTGTAAAATAGTTTTGGTTGATCTTTACACTTTTCTATGACATCTTTTTCATATTTTCTCTTTTCCTCTCTGCACGTTTGTACATATTCACTTCTATAACAAGTATATATTTTCCATTTTTCAGGCCTTTTGTATTTTTTCCATCTGGTCCAAGCTTTGTCTCTTTTGTCTTTTAACTCCCTACAACTTTTGTTGTACCAGCATTTTATATATTCTTTTTCTTGTTTTTGTCTTGGGACATACTTTTCCACTCCTTTTTTGTAAATTTTTGTCAAAATATTCCATTTCTCTTCCACTGTTGTTTCTTCCTTCCCAGTTTTCTTTTTGAAAGAATTCTCTTACTTTATCAAAGTTTGTTTTTTCATACATCATTCTTCCTTTTCTATATTGTTCATTTCTTTTCATGTATTTTTCCTCATTTAGTTCCAGTTCAATCAATATGTGGTCACTTTTACTTATTGGTGTTTTATATTCAATCTTTTCCACTATTCTAGGTTCAGATGTAATTATTAGGTCTAGTCTCGATGGTTCTTCTTCATTTCTATACCTAGTGTTCTCCTGTATCCACTGTGTCATTGTATGGTCAGTAACCATCTCAAGTAGAGCGTTTCCCCATGAGCCGTCTCCACCCTTTACTGTCATCTCTTCCCAGCAGATTTCTTTGCAATTAAAGTCGCCCATCATAACTATTCTTCCTCCATCTTCCATTATCTTATTTAATGTTATCTTTGTGTCCTCTAACATACTTTTATGTTCACTCTCTTCCCACGAGGCTGTTTTCGGAGGCACATAATTTATCACAAACTTTCTCCTCTTCCTGTCTTTGTCTTCCACTTCGATCATAATCATCTCTAATGTATTCTTTCCATATGTGACATACCTCACGTTTATATCCTTCTTAGTCAGGAACATAATTCCACCCCCTTGCTTTGTCTCTCTGTTTCTAATCCAATAATTATATGCATCATGTCCTACACTGTTGGGTGGTAGTGGACCTTTTAATTTTGTTTCTACAATTCCCATTATGTCCGGTTCTTTTTCCTTCAGATAATCATTCAGCTCATTCAATCCTGTTATTAATCCATCTATATTTGTGTAAGACACTCTTAGTTTTCTGCCACTTCCATTGTGTTCACTGTTTCCCTTTTGTTTTTCTCTAGTATGTCGAATTTCCTTACTTTCATATTCACTACTCTCCAATAGAATCTCTCTTTTTCTGACTCTGTTCTGGTCTCGTTTTTTTTCTTAGCTTCAAGTCTTTTCTTTTTTTCCTCCTTTCTTTCCTCTTTATTCATTTCCCTTTTTATCCATACCTTTTTATATTGTTCACTTGTTGCTAGTTTCCCTGTTTTGGATAAGATATTCTCTGCCGTCGTTTGTGACCTGAATTTAATCTTAATTAGTCTGGTCTTATCTGTACTATACTTTCCGAGCCTAAACTTCTCTTCGATTTGTTTCCTTATTTCTGGTTCATCTTCCTGAACTAATTCTAGTAAACTGCTTACTTTTTCATTTTCCTCTTTGATTCTTGTGGTTCTATCTGGGTTATGTTTCTCTTCCATTCCTAATATAATTATACATTTCTTTTTATCTGCTAAGTCTCTTACTATATTCTCCTTCTGTCTCATCACTTTAATAACTGAGTCTTCAGTTTGTTCTTTCATTTGTTGTTTGATTATGTCAGTAAATGCAACTTTACTGTTTTCTTGGATTTTTTTCCAACCCTCTTTGTAGTCCTTCCTATTCCTCTTTAATTCTTCATTCTCCTCTTTTACTTCTTTTAACTGTCTTTTTAATTCTTAAATTTCATTAGTTAAGTTTTTGTTCGCCTTCTCTAGTTCTTCCAATCTTTCAACACCTTGCGCAATCTTTGTTAACCTACCGAACCTAATCTCCCAATGTTCGGTCCTTTGATCAAGCTTTTCCTCCAGTTTTGCTAGTCGGGGGAGGTTGGTTTCCGCCGCCCCCTCATTAAATCCTTGGAAGTTATTATCCTCACCTTCCATTGAACTGCTCTTGTCTATGTTTCTAATCTTTACATTTTTGTTAGTCCCATCATCAAAACCCAAATCCTCGGTCCGCCTTTTGTTTACAAGCCGTCTGGCCTCTTGGACTAAGTCCTCCCCTTCCTCATTTCCTTCCATTTCCCTCAGTAATCCCTCCCCTTCTCCTTTTTCCTCACTTTCCCACTACACCACGAGCAGTTCCCCACCCTGTAAATACAATAGGTACTTCCTTTGCTTTGGGATCCACGAAAATTTCACTTTTTTTCAGAACGTCCTCTACGCCGTCCATTCGATGAAGTGTGTGTGTGTGTGTGTGTGTGTGTGTGTGTGTGTGTGTGTGTGTGTGTGTGTGTGTGTGTGTGTGTGTGTGTGTGTGTGTGTGTGTGTGTGTGTGTGTGTGTGTGTGTGTGTGTGTGTGTGTGTGTGTGTGTGTGTGTGTGTGTGTGTGTGTGTGTGTGTGTGTGTGTGTGTGTGTGTGTGTGTGTGCGTGCGCGCGCGTGCACTGGAGATGGTTGTGGCTTTCCTTTCGTAAACGCTGAAATTTTAACTTTAGCACTTTTACATCTGACGGTGTCCCGAATGCAAAACCGTCTGTCAGCTAACATATCTCCAGGCAAAATATAGTGCAAGAATCCACATTTTTCGGTTATGTACTTGTCACTCACTCGTCCACCCCATTCATTCGACAAATATGATACACTACCCTGTGGAATGATTCCAGTCAGGAACTTTATTATATCGTAGTGCTTGTACGAACCCTATGTCCCTGCTCTGGCTTTCAAGTTTGATGGTCGATCAATAGAAAATTCGAAACATCCTATGACTACAGCACTTTTCTTTCCAAAATGTTCCCGAAATTGTAGTGGCATAGTTTTCCGTAGCTGCTCTCTGTCAGGCCAAATTATTAAACTTTTTATTCAAACATACTCGTACATGACAACTATACCAGCAAATGCTCTAGATTAGTGGTTCCTAACCTGGAATACCTCTACCAAATAATTGGTACGAAACCTTGAACCCCGGGGTACAAGACATGATAGCCCCAGTGCATGGTACTGTATATTTACAATGAGAAAGCAAAGCAAGGTTTGTGTCACTAGTCTTTTTCATATGTTTGCATTGTATTTGTATTGGATGGGGGTACGAGAATATTTCCTGAGATATCAAGGGGTACTAAGGGCAGTGAAAAAAGGTTAAGAACCACTCCTCTAGATACAGTTGAAAATGACACACTAGATGCATAGGCAATGAACGTGGTGGTTACATTTCACCTGAGCCTCATGAGTGTCAGAATCAAAAGTTGAATTTTGCTGAAACACTTCTTAACTGGAATGTGTGGGCTAAGATACAGGAACAAGTTGATCAAAATCTGGAATGTTGGGAACCCTGTAAAGAACTGGACTTTTCCATCTTTTCCTTCAACTCTTTCCTTATTATGAATTGAGGATAACTGTTCATGTTCATGACGCAGCACAAGAGATTCTGTGCGAAGATCCTGCAGTTCAGTTGTCATTGCATCATTAAATTCACCAGTTAAATCTATCCGAGTCTCCTTTGACAACTTTTCAAACTCATTCAGATTCAAATCCTCAGTTATTTTAATTGGTTCAGCAGCATCCATGTCAATTTTTCTCTTCTTTCTGTTTTCACACCGACCAAAACGTTCAATCATAGATAACTAATCACATCAGGTCTTGTTTGGCTTGGTCGCAGGTTTTGGCCTTTGTCTCTCGCTTCATATTCAAAACTGGCACCCAGTCAGGGCTATCACGCCGGTACAAATCTATTTTCCTTCCTGAAACAGAAAGAGGAAAATTAGACTTCCAACAACTTTACGTCTGCTGGGCCTAGCCTACTTTTGATGACATGGGAGAAGGGGCATTGTTCACAGCCTTCAACTGAGACATTTATTTATAAATTCATCATAGATCCTTACTAGAATTAGCCCTCTCTTCTCTCTATATCCTCTAGGTATGATCCACACAATGTTGTGCATGCACATTGACCCTCTCCCTACACAACATGCACAGTATTGTGTGGCTGTACTCAACTCAGTCTGCATGATCTGCTGAACAAGAGCCAACCAAAAAATAAAATCTAAAATTTTACAGTTAGCTTGCTTCCTTGAAATAAGTGGTCAACTAGGCCTCTAGCCTATACAGAAGCGGCGCTCATCAGACACATCGAAGATTTAACCAAGCATTGCCAACTATTCACGCCTCCTCTTCTCACACAAACTTTGGTAGTGATCACCCTTATTCGTTATAATTTTCGGCAGTCTGTAATATTCTGGGTGTTTTCCATGATCTGGTCGGTTTGGGCAACCAAAATATTGACAGTAATTAACCGTTTTTTCACGTTCAACAAGCGCATCAGCCCCTGGA
>NC_134782.1:35941969-35956969 GCF_046742065.1 Oratosquilla oratoria
ACCTCAGCAGGTTTCCAATCTCCTCCATGACCCTGTGCGCGAGGTTCAACATCCGCTACTTCAGGGAGAAGATCTACCTCATGCATTTGCGGGGCAAGGACATCAACTTCCACATCGCGCTAGGTGAGTCAATATGGTCAGAGTAGGCACCACGTGAAAATAAAACCTTTATAATATGTACAACTTTTCTCTTGCTGAAAAAAATAAGTACTTGAAAACGCATCAACAAGTGAAGCGTCCGAGAAGACTATGTGAGGATGGAACCTTTATCAAATGTACAACGTTTCGCAAGGTGAAGCTTTTTCAAATACTTGGTAAAGGGTTCATCAATTGAAACGTTGTAAATTCATCAAAGTTTCCACCCTCACATGGTATCTATTCTGATCCTTAAAATGAGTTATTATGTTGGTCTTTTAATGACTTCCGACCTCCTTTCTTCTTGTTCGTATATTTTGATGTCTTAGATTATTTGTACTCAATTGGCAGTTGCCATTGAGTCCATCAAAAGGAATTCCATCTGAGGATAAAGCCTTTGTTAGTACAACGTTTCAGGTATTGGAGCTTTATCACTTTACAAATAGTAATTGCCGACGAGTCTATAAAAAAAAAACTCCTTATGTGGACGGAACCTTTATTAGTACGACGTTACTTTTATTAGAATTTTGTTAAGTATAAATCGTGATTGACAGCTACCAACGCGTCTAGAAAGCGTTCGACAAGGTGCCCCACCAAAGACTACTAAATAAAATCAAAGCCCATGGCATGGGAGGAAAAGTGTTAGAATGGATTAGAGCTTGGATCAGTGACAGAAAACAGCGGGTCACAATACATGGTGTAAAATCCAAACGGGGGAGTGTTTCTAGTGGAGTTCCCCAGAGCTCGGTTTTGAATCCCTAATTGTTCCTTATGTACATAAACGACTTGGACAATGGGGTTAATAGTGATGTTGGTAAGTTTGCGGACGACACTAAAATAGGACGCCTAATTAGGTCAGACGACGACGCCAAGATTCTGCGTGATGACCTTTACGAATTGTTCACATGGTCGGTGAAATGGAAAATGGACTTCAATATATAAAAGTGCAGCGTGTTAAACATAGGGGTACACAACCCCAAAAGCAGATATAGCTTAGATAACACATTTTCAAAGAAAACTGAGTACAAGGGAGACTTGGGAGTTCTAGTGAGTCCTGACCTTAGATCCAGGAAACAATGCATTAGCGCCAGGAATAAACTTAACAAAGCATTAGGTTTTATTGCTAGGACGGTTACGAATAGAAGTGCAGAGGTAATTATCAAACCCCAGCGTTAGTTAAACCCATCCTTGACACGAGGTACAGCTTTGGTCTCCGTCCTACATAATGGACATCAATTCACTAGAATCAGTACAGGGTAGAATGACCAAAATGTTACATGGGCTCAGAAATTCACTTTACACTCTCTGGAAAGACCCAGAATGCGGGGTGATCTAATAGAGGTGTTCAAGTGGATCAAGGGCATTACAAGGGTACAAGTGTGACACAAAGTCATTATATTGGACGAATTTAGATTTAAGGAAATAGGCAAGAACTGGTTTACCAATAGGGTGGTCAACGAATGGAATAGAGTTAGTAACCACGTAGTGAGCGGTTATTTTAAGAAACTGTTAGACATTTTTATGGATGGGGATGACAGGTGGTAATGGACATGGAACTACCTAGTGTAGGCCTCATGGTCTCTTGCAGCCTCCTTCATCCTTATGTTCTTATGTAAAGAGACACCACGAGAGGACGGAGCTTTTATCAGGACGACGTTTCGCTTGTTACAATTTTATCAGGTACTTGGTAAAGTTGGAATAAACAAAACGTCATACTAATAGGGACTCCGTCATCGCATGAAGATTCTTTTGATAAAGTCATTGACTAATTTGGGTTGGAAACCGTCCTTCGCCTAAGTGGAGCCTTTGGGAGTCACGGGTAGTCGCATTGATGAATGAAGCGGATGTTACCCAGAAGAAATTCCCATAAAATATAACCACGTTTTGAAGATTTTTTCTCTCTCTCTCTTTATATTTCTTCTTCTTCTTCTTCTTCTTCTTCTTCTTCTTCTTCTTCTTCTTCTTCTTCTTCTTCTTCTTCTTCTTCTCCTCCTCCTTCTTCTTCTTCTTTTTCTTCTTCTTCTTCCTTCTCATCTACATCCTCACCTCCATCTTCATCTTCATTTTCTCCCTCTTCTTTTAGAGCTGGACGTCGAGAAACTGCGTGTCGGCATCATGGGCGACTTCCGGTTTACATTCTTAGACGAGCGACTTCGCCCCAATGAGTGGTACCACTGGTGTTACCTCTACGACCACACGACCAACTCGACCAGGACTGTTCTGGACGGCCTCGTCCTCCACACCTTCGTCCACGAACTGGGTGAGGACATTACCGGGGACTCCCTTACCGTGGGTCAAGCGTTACCAGAGGGAGCGCCATGGAAATTGAGTTTTCTGGGCTTGGTGACCCAGTTCAACATTTGGAGCACGCTACTACCCATTGAGGAGGTCAAGGGCATCGCCGAATGCCGGAAAGACCTCCAGGGGGACGTCGTATCCTGGGAGAACGCCAACTGGAAGACCACGGACATCCGCAAATATGAGGAAATCCTGTCCGCCGTCTGCGTCAAGCAACCAAGGGCTCCGGATATGACCTTTCCCCTGATGACCTTCCCGGAGGCGGCCTATGTCTGCGAGGCCCTCGGGGCCCACCTCCCCATGCCTTACACCTATGAAGAAATCAACTACATCTTCGAAGCCTTGAGTGCATACCCGGCCGTGTGCGAAGAACAGAGAACGTGGGTCTCTTCGTCGGACGAAGAGATCGAAGGTTTCTGGGTCATCCATCATACCGGAGAGCCTCTGGTCACGAGTTTATGGATCGCCAAAGAACCGAATGGTCTCCAGTTCGAGAACTGTCTCGACGTTACCCCGCGGGGCTTCAACGACAATGTGTGTACCTCCATGTACTGCCCGCTCTGTCTCTTCGACCAACCCCCCATGTGGACCCTTTACGGCACCTGTGAGATGGAGTCACATTTGCAGTACTTCTTCAGCATCCAAAAAACTATTGGGGTGTTAATGTTCAAGGGGTTCTCTGCTTACTCCATTGTGGTAAGTGGATTGACTTGATACTGGTTGTGTTTTGTGAGGGAAGAATCAACATAGAATGTGGGTTGGGTGTATTCAGTGAAAACCCTACTCCTTTTGGAACGTGTGTGTGCATGTGTGTGTTTCCTCTGTCAAAAATTGAAACGTCAAAACAGGAACTCTTTTACTCGGGTACCTTCAACTACTTCTTCTTCCCACAGAAAATAAACGGTACGTGGACGTGGTACGAAGAACCCCGGAGTACGACGACGAAGAAGTCCGTCGTGGCGCGCCTCCTCCCCAGCCGCTTCAACTATCCCATGGGAAGACAGAAGTGGAGACTCCAGAGGAGAGTATGTGGGCAGGAGTCCGGCGAGAGGATCCTCCTCCTCTCGCCCTGCCACAGAGGCTCCTACACCTGCAGTGACGGCACCTGCATCTCCATCGACCACCGCTGCGACCTCAAGTACGATTGCAGCGACCACAGCGACGAGGCAGACTGCGCCATCGTGGACTTCCCCTCCGAGTACACCACAGACCTCCCTCCCCGAAGTCACGATCTCACCGTCGGGGAATCGAACGAGACCAACAACGCTCTCGATGTTCTCTTCGACGTCGCTCTTCAGCGACTCGAAATCGACACGACAGAGATGCGGATGGAGGTGATCTTTAAGATGTCTCTAACGTGGTTCGACAACCGCCTGACGTACAAGAACCTCAAGGTCTCGTCTTACCTCAACTCGCTCTCCAGCCAAGAGAAGAGGAATACGTGGACGCCCTCGGTAGCCTTCAAGAACTCCATTGGGAAGATAAGGTCCTTGAAAGACGAGAAGGCCACGATCATGATTCTTCGCAAGAAAAAGTCAAAATCAACCAAACCGGATCTTCCTGACGAAGGTGAGTTAGGGATTTGACGAAGAGGAACGTGTGTTTGACATATCAAGGGACGGGTTGGTTGCAATCGCGCCTCACATAGCCCACGTTCGAATCCTACAACGAAAGGGGACTTCTTCGACTAGCCTTGGAAGTCTGAACACATAGGGCAAAGGTGCTTGTTGGCGTGATTTCCTCGCTAGATGATTCCAGTCGGCTGAAGGGAAGAAGGACTGCCCCCCTTCCTCGGCCTCTGATCGAAATAGTCCCAATCAATCGAGACCCAGTTATGGTCGGGTCATGTTCTTCGCCTGAACAAAATCACTTGACGTTTGCCTCTTTACATGAAATAAAAACCAATCAATCAGTCAGTCAGTCAGTCAGTCAGTTAGTCAATCAGCCATTTGAGTCAACTGCTAAACAAAGTCCTCTTTGAGCTTACATAGCGCGTCACCGAATTGAAGGAAATTCATTACTAATGCCGGCTGCATGATCTACATCTAATCACTTGATCAAACCTTTTATTACGGTGACGTCCCTTCAGATGAAGACTCGACTAGCCTCAGACAGAATACAATATATAGGTCCAGTTTCTTAAACTTTTCTGGCCCTGAGGGCACCCCTGTAGTAGTCAGGTCTAGGTACTCTAGCACCTCCTTGACTCTGATTTATATCTGATTACTAGAAGGATAAAGGAAAGTGATGTACCACCATGTCTTCGGTATTCCCCCATCATCCTCTGAAATTTCTTTCAGTTGGCTGCAGTTCGGACCGTCATATTATTCTTTCTTGCCAGCAAGTGATTTTATCCGTATATAGAAAAGGCTCGTACCATAAAACCCCAACGTCTGGCCTTCGGTCGCCTGGCGATCGTTTACTGCCCTGCTTTGTTTATCACTTTAATTTATGTTGTATTTTCTTATTGAGTGAGTAGTTCGTGCTCTTATAGTTTACTTAAGAAGTTTGTTATTTTAGAGTGAAGGGTAGTTATCTTCTAGGACTATTTAGAACAGAAGAACATATTATCGCCAGTTCAGGACGAGGGCCTGGCACTTTGCTGCCAGGTGTTTGGTTTTTAACCAAAGTCCTGAGGTTTCCCATCCTCCTCAAATGAACAGAATTGTTTGACGACAGAAAGAGTAAGAATACAAATCGAGTAGTGTGTTCAAAAGTCTAATAATAGCTCAGCCTTAACCACTCCAATCAGAGTGTTCCTCTCAGTTCACTCACTCCATCCACTTCTGTTTGTTTTTGTTTTTTTTATAATTTTTGATAGTCTCTGCTTCATTCATTTGTTCCATATGCCCACACAATATCAACATTCTCTGTTTTCCCTTATCTGACAGCTTTCCTCCCACCCAAACTCTCTGCCTTTCATCCACTTTCCTCTATCCATTCTTGTGATGTCTCTCATATTTCTCAAACAACTCATCTCAAAAAACGTTCATCCCCATAACACTCTTCATTCCGTCTCGACATTTATTTGATTTTTTAATATGCTATTCACCTCACGTTCATTCCTCCATTCATCGCCACATGTGGTCTAAGGCACTTGAAATTCTCATCTTCCTCAAGACTCACACCCTTCACACTCTCCCTCACCCTCCCGCCATCGCCATTCCTTGCACTTACGCTCACTCGTAACTTTCTTCTCTCGCCTACCCTTCCAAACTCAGTCACCAACTGCTTCATTCTTTATTCAGAATCAGCCACTACATCAGTGTCATCCTTTGATAACTATTGATTCGCTTCTATTGCCTTCCCATTCTCTCCCACCAATTTAGTATTTTCGCTTAGCACTCTCACGTTCACCACTACCACATTAACACTACTGTTTACATGTTGAACAACCATGGCAAAATTACACAACACTGGCGCAACCTAACAATCATCTCAAACTATTTATTTTTCCATTCCCAACCTTCACACATGCCCTATTGATCATGCAAAAACATTTATTTCATATATACATATATGACACAATTCACAAAGTTTCTTTCCCAACTATATCATGCAAACTAAATGTGTCCTATATGAGTCTTATACAGTCTGTATTTTATGGCATCCCTACGAACCAGAGTCACGTTGTATTCCTTTGTGAATGGAGACAAATCTTTGCTCAGAAAAGGATGCAATCTCTCTTTGACCACCTTTATGACTTCACTTCTGTTGTGCGATGTTGTCCGCAACGAGAGAAATACTGGTTCTTTCCAGTAAAAGGAAATCTAAATAAATAAATAGATAAACAAACAAATAGATAAATGAACAAATAAATGAACATAGTAATTAATAAATTGATTAATTAACAGACACATAGATAACTAGATAAGCAAAATAAGATAGTACTAAATCAAACAAACAATTAAAAAGATCAAAAGTAAATTGTATGTAACGAAACCACATAACCGAACATTAAATTAGATAAATGGCCATGGTGTATAATAGTTATGTGGCTTCGTCGCCTGCGTTAAGTACTAGACATATTTATCTGTAGACAAAGATATGTGCATGTGATCGCAGGAATGTGTGTGTGTGTGTGTGTGTGTGTGTGTGTGTGTGTGTGTGTGTGTGTGTGTGTGTGTGTGTGTGTGTGTGTGTGTGTGTGTGTGTGTGTGTGTGTGTGTGTGTGTGTGTGTGTGTGTGTGTGTGTGTGTGTGTGTGTGTGTGTGTGTGTGTGTGTGTGTGTGTGTGTGTGTGTGTGTGTGTGTGTGTGCATCTCCGCACATACAAGTACGTTGAGTCGGTCAGTCCAAATATAGGTTGGTAAGTAGGTAGGATGATAAAGTTGATATACACTAAGAGGCGGTCTCACTTGTATGTGTGCACATGTGTGTGTGAGCGTGTGTGTGTGCGTGCGTATGTGTGTGTGTGTGTTTTTGTGTGTGTGTATGTGTGTGCGTGTATGTGTGTGTGTGTGTGTGTGTGTGTGTGTGTGTGTGTGTGTGTGTGTGTGTGTGTGTGTGTGTGTGTGTGTGTGTGTGTGTGTGTGTGTGTGTATTTACCTAGTTGTATTTACCTAGTTGTATTTTACGGGAAGGGGAGCTATGCTCGTGGGGTCCCGTCTTCATTTCTCATTTTATCTAAACCATTTTTAAATTCATGTATTGTTTTTGCACACACCACTTTCTCATCTAACTTGTTCCAACTGTCTATTACTCTGTGTGGAAAGCTGTTCTTTTTCAAATCTCTTCTATAGCTGTCTTTTTTTATTTTCTTTCCGTGTCCTCTTGTATTTCTGTCATCCCATTTTATCAGATTCTCTCTATCAGTAATTTCTATGCCTTTCATGATTCTGTAAATAGCTATCAAATCTCCTCTCTCTCTTCTTTGCTCTAGTGTCTGTAGTTCAAGTTTTTGTAGTCTCTCTTCATATGATAGTTTTGAGAGTGTTGGTGCCAGTTTTGTAATTGCTCTTTGTATTCTTTCAAGTTTTTTTATACATTTTTTTGTACTTGGTGACCATATTGTTGCTGCATATTCTAATCTTGGTCTTATCAGGGTGATTAGGATTTTCCTCACCATTTCTTCATCCAGGTATGTAAATGCCACTTTGATTGTTCTTATTAAATTATAAGTTTCTCCAAAAATCTTATTTATATGTTTTTCAGGTGACATATTATTCATAACAATGACTCCCAGGTCCTTCTCATTTTCTACTTTTTTTATTCCTTCTTCTCCCAAATTATATGATCCTGTTATTCTGTTTTTGCTTTTTCCAAATTCCATTATACTACACTTTTTTGTGTTGAACTCCATCTCCCACTTCCTACTCCATTCCTGTACTTTATTTAGATCTCTCTGTAGTGATTCACAATCTTCTTCAGTTTTCACTCTTTTCAGTAGTTTTGCATCGTCTGCAAAGAAGCTCATATAGCTTTCAATTCCTTCATCCATATCATTAATATAGATAGCAAACATTATTGGGGCCAGGACTGTTCCCTGCGGGACACCGCTTATTACTTCATTCCATTATGAGTGCTGGTTTCTTATCACTACTCTCATTTTTCTTTCTTGCAAAAAGTCTTCCATCCAATTTAGTAATTTACCTTGTATTCCTCCTTCAGATTCTAGTTTCTTAAGCAACTTCTTATGTGGTACTTTGTCAAAAGCTTTTTTTAGGTCTAGAAATGCACAATCAGCCCATCCATCTCTTTCTTGTATTATATCTATTAGCCTTGAATAGAAACATATTAAATTGGTGACGCATGATCGTCCTTGTCTGAATCCAAATTGCCTTGGATTTAGTACGTTGTTTTTTTCCAAGTATTTTACCCATCTATTTTTGATCATTCTTTCACAAATTTTTGCTATTGTACTTGTTAGAGAGACTGGTCTATAGTTGGTAGGTTCTTCTTTATTTCCTCCTTTATATATAGGTACTATATTTGCTTTTTTCCAATCTTCTGGAACTTTTCCTTCTTTCAAGGAACTGTTTATTATGCTATGTATTTTGTCTGCCAGTTCATTCCTGCATTCTTTCAGAATCCAGTTTGCTATTTCATCTGGTCCATGTGATTTTCTGACATCAAGATTACTCAAGTGTATCAATATTTCATTCTTTGATACTTCTATTTTTTCTATAGGGGGGATTTTCTCTTTCCATTCAATCTCTTCAGGTTGTATGTTCTCCCTTGTAAACACTGATTTAAAATGTTTGTTCATAATTTCCGCCATTTCCATTTCCTCAGTGTATTCAACTCCCCCTTGTCTTAGTTTCTCCAAGTCCTGTTTGTTTTTCAGTTTATTGTTTACAAATCTGTAGAATAGTTTTGGTTGATCTTTACATTTTTCTATGACGTCTTTTTCATATTTTCTCTTTTCCTCTCTGCACGTTTGTACATATTCATTTCTATAACTGGTATATATTTTCCATTTTTCAGGTTTTCTGTCTTTTTTCCATCTGGTCCAGGCTTTGTCTCTTTTGTCTTTTAACTCCCTACAACTTTTGTTGTACCAGCATTTTACATATTCTTTTTCTTGTTTTTGTCTTGGGACATACTTTTCCACTCCTTTTTTGTAAATTTTTGTTAAAATATTCCATTTCTCTTCCACTGATGTTTCTTCTTTGTATATTTCTTCCCAGTTTTCTTGTTGGAAGAATTCTCTTATTTTATCAAAGTTTGTTTTTTCATACATCATTCTTCCTTTTCTATATTGTTCATTTCTTTTCATATATTTTTCTTCATTAAGTTCCAGTTCAATCAATATGTGGTCACTTTTACCTATTGGTGTTTTATATTCAATCTTGTCCACTATTCTAGGTTCAGATGTAATTAATAAGTCTAGTCTCGATGGTTCTTCTTCATTTCTATACCTAGTGTTCTCTTGTATCCATTGTGTCATTGTGTGGTCAATAATCATCTCAAGTAGAGCGTTTCCCCATGAGTCGTCTCCACCCTTTACTGTCATTTCTTCCCAGCAGATTTCTTTGCAATTAAAGTCGCCCATCATAACTATTCTTCCTCCATCTTCCATTATTTTATTTAATGTTATCTTTGTGTCCTCTAACATACTTTTATGTTCACTCTCCTCCCATGAGGCTGTTTTTGGAGGCACATAATTTATTACAAATTTTCTGCTCTTCTTATCTCTGTCTTCTACTTCTATCATAATCATCTCTACTGTATTCTTTCCATATATGACACCTTTCACGTTTATATCCTTCTTAGTCAGGAACATAACTCCACCCCCTTGCTTTTTCTCTCTGTTTCTAATCCAATAATTGTATGCATCATGTCCTACACTGTTGGGTGGTAGTGGGCCTTTTAATTTTGTTTCTACAATTCCCATTATGTCCGGTTCTTTTTCCTTCAAATGATCATTCAGCTCATTCAATCCTGTTATTAATCCATCTATATTTGTGTAAGACACTCTTAGTTTTCTGCCACTTCCATTGTGTTCTCTGTTTCCCTTATGTTTTTCTTTTGTATGTCGAACTTCCTTAGTTTCATGTTCACTACTCTCCAATAGAATCTCTCTTTCTCTGACTCCGTTCTGTTCTCGTTTTTTGCCTTAGCTTCCAGTCTTTTCTGCTTTTCTTCCTCTCTTTCCTCTTTATTCATTTCTCTTTTTATCCATATCTTTTTGTATTGTTCACTTGTTGCTAGTTTCCCTGTTTTGGATAAGATATTCTCTGCCGTTGTTTGTGACTTGAATTTAATCTTAATTGGTCTGGTCTTGTCTGTGCTATACTTTCCGAGTCTAAATTTCTCTTCGATTTGTTTCATAATTTGTGGTTCATCTTCCTGAACTGATTCTAATAATTGGCTTACTTTTTCATTTTCCTCTTTGATTCTTGTGGTTCTATCTGTGTTGTGTTTCTCTTCCATTCCTAATATAATTATACATTTCTTTTTGTCTGCTAAGTCTCTTACTATATTCTCCTTCTGTCTCATCACTTTAATAACTGAGTTTTCAGTTTGTTCATTCATTTGCTGTCTGATTATGTCAGTGAATGCAACCTTGCTATTTTCCTGAATTTTTTTCCAACCCTCCTTGTTCTCCATATTATTCTCCTTTAAGACTTTATTCTCATCTTTTACTTCTTTTAACTGTTGTTTTAATTCTTCAATTTCCTTAGTTAAGTTTTTGTTCGCCCTCTCTAGTTCTTCCAATTTTTCAATTCTTCGTATCATACTGTCAACATTACCTAACTTACGTTCCAAGTCCTCGATCACCTTATCAACTCTCTCCTCTAGTCTTATCAGTCGGGGGGGGGGGGTTGTGTCCCCCCCACCCTCTTTAAATCCCTGGAACATATTCTCGTCACTTTCTACTGTATTGCTCCTCTCTATACTTCTAATCTTTACATTCTTATTTGCCATTTCGTCATCACTGAGCTGGTCCGGTGGTCGTTTCATGTTGACCTTACGCTTGTCTGCTTGGGCCAAGTCCTCCACATCCTCATTTCCTTCCATTTCCCCAGCAATCCCTCCCCTTCTCCTCTTTTCCTACTTACCTACTGCCCCACGAGCAATTTCCCCCACCCTGTAAATACAAAAAGGTACTTCTCTTTGCGTTGGGATCCACAATCGGCACTTTTCTTCAGAACGTTCTTCAAGCCGTCCGTTCGTTGAAAGTGTGTGTGTGTGTGTGTGTGTGTGTGTGTGTGTGTGTGTGTGTGTGTGTATTTACCTAGTTGTATTTTACGGGAAGGGGAGCTATGCTCGTGGGGTCCCGTCTTCATATCTCATTTTATCTAAACTATTTTTAAATTCATGTATTGTTTTTGCACACACCACTTTCTCATCTAACTTGTTCCAACTGTCTATTGCTCTGTGAGGAAAGCTGTTCTTTTTCAAATCTCTTCTATAGTTGTCTTTTTTTATTTTCTTTCCGTGTCCTCTTGTATTTCTGTCATCCCATTTTATCAGATTCTCTCTATCAGTAATTTCTATGCCTTTCATGATTCTGTAAATAGCTATCAAATCTCCTCTCTCTCTTCTTTGCTCTAGTGTCTGTAGTTTAAGTTTTTGTAGTCTCTCTTCATATGATAGTTTTGAGAGTGTTGGTGCCAGTTTAGTAATTGCTCTTTGTATTCTTTCAAGTTTTTTTATACATTTTTTTTTACTTGGTGACCATATCGTTGCTGCATATTCCAATCTTGGTCTTATCAGGGTGACTAGGATTTTCCTCACCATTTCTTCATCCAGGTATGTAAATGCCACTTTGATTGTTCTTATTAAATTATAAGTTTCTCCAAAAATCTTATTTATATGTTTCTCAGGTGACATATTATTCATAACAATGACTCCCAGGTCCCTCTCATTTTCTACTCTTTTTATTCCTTCTTCTCCCAAATTATATGATCCTGTTATTCTGTTTTTGCTTTTTCCAAATTCCATTATACTACACTTTTTTGTGTTGAACTCCATCTCCCACTTCCTACTCCATTCCTGTACTTTATTTAGATCTCTCTGTAGTGATTCACAATCTTCTTCAGTTTTCACTCTTTTCAGTAGTTTTGCATCGTCTGCAAAGAAGCTCATATAGCTTTCAATTCCTTCATCCATATCATTAATATAGATAGCAAACATTATTGGGGCCAGGACTGTTCCCTGCGGGACACCGCTTATTACTTCATTCCATTATGAGTGCTGGTTTCTTATCACTACTCTCATTTTTCTTTCTTGCAAAAAGTCTTCCATCCAATTTAGTAATTTACCTTGTATTCCTCCTTCAGATTCTAGTTTCTTAAGCAACTTCTTATGTGGTACTTTGTCAAAAGCTTTTTTTAGGTCTAGAAATGCACAATCAGCCCATCCATCTCTTTCTTGTATTATATCTATTAGCCTTGAATAGAAACATATTAAATTGGTGACGCATGATCGTCCTTGTCTGAATCCAAATTGCCTTGGATTTAGTACGTTGTTTTTTTCCAAGTATTTTACCCATCTATTTTTGATCATTCTTTCACAAATTTTTGCTATTGTACTTGTTAGAGAGACTGGTCTATAGTTGGTAGGTTCTTCTTTATTTCCTCCTTTATATATAGGTACTATATTTGCTTTTTTCCAATCTTCTGGAACTTTTCCTTCTTTCAAGGAACTGTTTATTATGCTATGTATTTTGTCTGCCAGTTCATTCCTGCATTCTTTCAGAATCCAGTTTGCTATTTCATCTGGTCCATGTGATTTTCTGACATCAAGATTACTCAAGTGTATCAATATTTCATTCTTTGATACTTCTATTTTTTCTATAGGGGGGATTTTCTCTTTCCATTCAATCTCTTCAGGTTGTATGTTCTCCCTTGTAAACACTGATTTAAAATGTTTGTTCATAATTTCCGCCATTTCCATTTCCTCAGTGTATTCAACTCCCCCTTGTCTTAGTTTCTCCAAGTCCTGTTTGTTTTTCAGTTTATTGTTTACAAATCTGTAGAATAGTTTTGGTTGATCTTTACATTTTTCTATGACGTCTTTTTCATATTTTCTCTTTTCCTCTCTGCACGTTTGTACATATTCATTTCTATAACTGGTATATATTTTCCATTTTTCAGGTTTTCTGTCTTTTTTCCATCTGGTCCAGGCTTTGTCTCTTTTGTCTTTTAACTCCCTACAACTTTTGTTGTACCAGCATTTTACATATTCTTTTTCTTGTTTTTGTCTTGGGACATACTTTTCCACTCCTTTTTTGTAAATTTTTGTTAAAATATTCCATTTCTCTTCCACTGATGTTTCTTCTTTGTATATTTCTTCCCAGTTTTCTTGTTGGAAGAATTCTCTTATTTTATCAAAGTTTGTTTTTTCATACATCATTCTTCCTTTTCTATATTGTTCATTTCTTTTCATATATTTTTCTTCATTAAGTTCCAGTTCAATCAATATGTGGTCACTTTTACCTATTGGTGTTTTATATTCAATCTTGTCCACTATTCTAGGTTCAGATGTAATTAATAAGTCTAGTCTCGATGGTTCTTCTTCATTTCTATACCTAGTGTTCTCTTGTATCCATTGTGTCATTGTGTGGTCAATAATCATCTCAAGTAGAGCGTTTCCCCATGAGTCGTCTCCACCCTTTACTGTCATTTCTTCCCAGCAGATTTCTTTGCAATTAAAGTCGCCCATCATAACTATTCTTCCTCCATCTTCCATTATTTTATTTAATGTTATCTTTGTGTCCTCTAACATACTTTTATGTTCACTCTCCTCCCATGAGGCTGTTTTTGGAGGCACATAATTTATTACAAATTTTCTGCTCTTCTTATCTCTGTCTTCTACTTCTATCATAATCATCTCTACTGTATTCTTTCCATATATGACACCTTTCACGTTTATATCCTTCTTAGTCAGGAACATAACTCCACCCCCTTGCTTTTTCTCTCTGTTTCTAATCCAATAATTGTATGCATCATGTCCTACACTGTTGGGTGGTAGTGGGCCTTTTAATTTTGTTTCTACAATTCCCATTATGTCCGGTTCTTTTTCCTTCAAATGATCATTCAGCTCATTCAATCCTGTTATTAATCCATCTATATTTGTGTAAGACACTCTTAGTTTTCTGCCACTTCCATTGTGTTCTCTGTTTCCCTTATGTTTTTCTTTTGTATGTCGAACTTCCTTAGTTTCATGTTCACTACTCTCCAATAGAATCTCTCTTTCTCTGACTCCGTTCTGTTCTCGTTTTTTGCCTTAGCTTCCAGTCTTTTCTGCTTTTCTTCCTCTCTTTCCTCTTTATTCATTTCTCTTTTTATCCATATCTTTTTGTATTGTTCACTTGTTGCTAGTTTCCCTGTTTTGGATAAGATATTCTCTGCCGTTGTTTGTGACTTGAATTTAATCTTAATTGGTCTGGTCTTGTCTGTGCTATACTTTCCGAGTCTAAATTTCTCTTCGATTTGTTTCATAATTTGTGGTTCATCTTCCTGAACTGATTCTAATAATTGGCTTACTTTTTCATTTTCCTCTTTGATTCTTGTGGTTCTATCTGTGTTGTGTTTCTCTTCCATTCCTAATATAATTATACATTTCTTTTTGTCTGCTAAGTCTCTTACTATATTCTCCTTCTGTCTCATCACTTTAATAACTGAGTTTTCAGTTTGTTCATTCATTTGCTGTCTGATTATGTCAGTGAATGCAACCTTGCTATTTTCCTGAATTTTTTTCCAACCCTCCTTGTTCTCCATATTATTCTCCTTTAAGACTTTATTCTCATCTTTTACTTCTTTTAACTGTTGTTTTAATTCTTCAATTTCCTTAGTTAAGTTTTTGTTCGCCCTCTCTAGTTCTTCCAATTTTTCAATTCTTCGTATCATACTGTCAACATTACCTAACTTACGTTCCAAGTCCTCGATCACCTTATCAACTCTCTCCTCTAGTCTTATCAGTCGGGGGGGGGGGGGGGGGTTTTGTCCCCCCCACCCTCTTTAAATCCCTGGAACATATTCTCGTCACTTTCTACTGTATTGCTCCTCTCTATACTTCTAATCTTTACATTCTTATTTGCCATTTCGTCATCACTGAGCTGGTCCGGTGGTCGTTTCATGTTGACCTTACGCTTGTCTGCTTGGGCCAAGTCCTCCAC
>NC_134782.1:35959469-36019469 GCF_046742065.1 Oratosquilla oratoria
AGAGAGAGAGAGAGAGAGAGAGAGAGAGAGAGGACGAGAGAGAGAGAGAGAGAGAGAGAGAGAGAGAGAGAGAGAGAGAAAGAGAAAGAGAGAGAGAATCTTGGGCCCGATCCGAAGGCCAAGTGTCATCCCCTGGCTGCACCTCCTGAAGGAGGCGAGATGGTTGACGAGTTCTGAAGATGGACGGTAGAGAGATGGTCTTCTCAGACGTCCAATTTCCAGGATTATTAAAGTACTTACCGCTACCTGTTATTGGTCGCTGTGTGTGTGCGCGCGTGCATGTGAGTATGTGTGTTTGTTGTTTGTGTGTGTATGCATATATATATATATATATATATATGTGTGTGTGTGTGTGTGTGTGTGTGTGTGTGTGTGTGTGTGTGTGTGTGTGTGTGTGTGTGTGTGTGTGTGTGTGTGTGTGTGTGTGTGTGTGTGTGTGTGTGTGTGTGTGTGTGTGTGTGTGTGTGTGTGTGTGTGTGTGTGTGTGTGTGTGTGTGTGTGTGTGCGCACGAGCAACGGCTGCGCCCGACCCCGCTACGTGGAGGCTCGGCCTTTCGGTCGAGCTCGCTTCGTTCGCAGTTGCCTTCGGCCAAATGATCGTCTCCATTGCCCTGACGTCACCACTCTCAGCCAATCAAGGACCGGAAGGGACGTGTCCCTTGATATATATATATATATATATATATATATATATATATATATATATATATATATATATATATATATACTTTTTTCAACGCGAAGAGCTGCCCGATGGAGATGGAGATGCTGTCTGGCACGTCCTCATACCTGGTGTTCTCAAAGATTTCCAACGCCACCTACCTCGGTTCCAAACTCCTCACTGAGTACGAGGTAAGCTCCCTGGGTTCTGCACGCCTCTTTTATGTATTCATTATTTATATATTTGTTTATTTTTATTTATTTATTTATTCATTTATTTGTTTATTTGTTTACCTATTTATTTGTTGATTTGTCTATTTGTTTCTTTATTTGTTGATTTGCCTACTTATTTATTTATTAACTGATTTATTCATTTATTTGCTTGCTTTTTATTTATCAATTAGATTATTTATTTACTCATCTGTCTATCTATTTATTTATTCATTTATCTATCTATATATTCATTCATCTATCTATTTATCGAATTATTTATCTAATCCTTACTTATCTATTTTGTTACCACTGTTGTTAACAGTGTTTACTACTATGTCTACTGTTCCCTTCTATGGTCCCCTTTCACTTTCAACTGTCTTTTCATCACTGTCTTAATGTATGTTAATTACTCAATTTCTATTACTTTATTTTCATCTGTAGGAAGACCCTTTGCTTTCGACCATCTGACTTAATCGCGTTCCACTTAGTATATGTATAATATAGGGGAATTTAAACGGTTGAGATATTTCCTTTATTTTCTTCACTATTTTTTCTACAACGTTATTGGCTTAGGTTGACCATAGGAATCCCCACAGGAATCCTCATTTTGATCACCAAGTCACTTCGCATTAACGTCATAATTTCTTTAGTCCAATGATCTTTACTCATACATCTAAGTGCCTCCCCTAAGGGCGTGACTGTACTCCCGTGAACCAATTAAATTTTCTCCTCCACCATTTCTCCAATCAGAAAGACTGTTACAAACGTCTTAAGAAATACTGCTTACTCAAGCAATCTCGAAATCAATGCATCACTGGCTTAGTTTATATAGTGTTACATCAGCATTATACAGCAATGAAATCGGGTCACTAGCGGCTGTATATAAACTTTAGAAGAGGAGCGAGATTATGCAACTCCTTCGCGGCTATTATTTACCAAACATCCAACTCATACAAATAAAATTCTCGCCACCTACCCCTCTATGTACCTTACATGTCTACTTTTATCTACCAGACTCTTACAATTTTCATTTATGTATTGATGTATCTATATATATATAAATATATATATGTGTGTGTGTTTATATATATATATATATATATATATATATATATATATATATATATATATATATATTACAATAATTATTTTGCTAATATGAAAGTTGGCAATATATGCCCGGCACTAAGGTGACCTTTCAGGTGAATAGCATTACTTGACGTTGCTCAGGTGAGTCACCTATAAACTCCCGTCTCATTCCCTCCCATTTCCTCTCAGTCTCTCTCTCTCTCTCTCTCTCTCTCTCTCTCTCTCTCTCTCTCTCTCTCTCTCACACTCTCTCACACACACACACACTCTCACACACACACACACACACACACACACACACACACACACACACACACACACACACACACACACACACACACACACACACACACACACACACACACACACACACACACACACGTCGGTCGAAGTGACAACGAAGTTTGGAACTCCAAGAAAACTTCAAGTTTCATCGATCTCAACAACGAGGGAGTACATTTGTTGTATTAATAGGGAAGGGGAAAACTCGTGGTGTAGTGGGAAGGTGAAGAAAAAGGAGAAAGGGAGGGATTACTGAGGGAAATGGAAGAAAATGAGAAAGGTGACGAACGGGTTCCCCCGGACGTCAGGGGAAATGTCAACAAGAGGGCTGCAGACGACGCAGGCGAAGTCGAAAATATCAATAAAAGCATTAAGTTGAGAAATATGGATAAGAACAACACAATAGAAAGTAGAGATGATAATAACCTCCCCCGATTAGCAAGTGTAGAGGAAAAACTAGAGAAAATGACCAAACATTGGGAGGCTAGGTTCAGCCAACTTACACGGATTACGGAAAGAGTTGCTAAATTGGAAGAAATAAAGAAGGATAACAAAAACCTAACTAAAGGAATAGAAGAATTAAAAAGACAGTTAAAAGAAGTGAAAGATGAGAATGAGGAATTAAAGAATAATAATAAAGAGAATAAAGAGTCCATAGCAAACGAAGCAAAGGGTTGGAGGAAAGTCTAAGAGAACAACAAAGTTGTATTTACAGATATAGTGAAACAACAGATGAAAGAACAAACTAAGGACACATTATTAAAGTGATGAGAGAAAAGGAGAATATAGTAAGAGACTTAGCGGACAAAAAGAAATGTATAATTATATTAGGGGTGAAAGAGAAGTACGAGTATAATCTAAATAGGACCACAGGAGTAAAAAAGGAAAAGGAAAAGGTAAACAACATATTAGAAGTAGTTCAAGAGGATGGACAAGAAACAGGGAAAGAAATTGAAGAAATATATAGACTAGGGAAATATAATAGAGATAAGACCAGACCAATTAAGATCAAATTCAGGTCACAAATGACAGTAGAGAATATCTTAGGAAAAACAGGGAAACTAGCAGACAGTGAACAATACAAACAGGTATGGATAAAAAGAGAAATGAATAAAGAAGAAAGAGAGGATGAGAAAACAAAAAGACTAGAAGCTAAGGGAAAAAACGAGAAAAGAACAGAGTCAGAAAAAGAGGAATTCTATTGGAGAGTAGTGAATATGAAAGTGAAGAAATGGTTCATTGCAGAGAAAAACAGAAGGGAAACAGAAAACACAATGGAAGTAGCAGAAAATTAAAAGTGTCTTATACAAATATAGATGGCTTAATAACAGGAACGAACTGAACCTGAAGGAAAAAGAACCGGACATAATGGGAATTGTAGAGACAAATTTGAAAGGTCCACTACCACCCAACAGTGTAGGACATGGTGCATATAATTGTTGGATTAGAAACAGAGAGGTAAAACAAGGGGGTGGAGTTATGTTCCTGACTAAGAAGAATATAAATGTGAGGAATGTTACATATGGAAAGAACAGAGTAGAGATGATTATGATAAAAGTAGAGGACAGGGATGGGAAGAGCAGGAAGTTTGTAGTAAATTATGTGTCCCCTAAAACTGCTTCGTGGGAAGAGAGAGAACACAAAAATATGTTAAAAGACACAATGATAACACTAAATAAAATAATGGAAGATGGAGGAAGAATAGTCATAATGGGTGACTTTAATTGTAAAGAAATCTGCTGGGAAGAGATGACAGCAAAGGGTGGAGACGACCTATGGGGAAATGTACTACTTAATATGATTATAGAACATACAATGACGCAATGGATACAAGAGAATACTAGGTATAGAAATTAGGAAGAACCATCGAGACTGGATCTAATAATCACATCAGAACCCGAAATAGTGGACAAGATTGAATATAAGACACCAATAAGTAAAAGTGACCACATACTGGTTGAACTGGAACTAAATGAGGAAAAATACATGAAAAAATGAACAATATAGAAAGGGAAGATTGATGTATGAACAAAATTTTTTTTATAAAATAAGATAATTCTTTCAAAAAGAAGACTGGGAACGAATAAACAAAGAGGAAACAACAGTAGAAGAGAAATTGAATATTTTGACAAAAATTTATAAAGAAGGAGTGGAAAAGTATGTTTCAAGACAAAAGCAAGGAAAAGATTATGTAAAGTGCTGGTACAACAAAAGATGTAGGGAGTTCAAAGACAAAATGATACAGCTTGGACAAAACGGAAAAAAGACAAAAGATCTGAAAAATGAAAAATATATACTAGTTATAAAAATGAATATGTACAAGTGTGCAGAGAGGAGAAGAGAAAATACGAAAAAAATGCAATAGAAAAATGTAAAGATCAACCAAAAAAATTTACAGATATGTAAACAACAAACTAAAAAACAAACAAGAATTAGAGAAAGTACGACAAGGAGGAGTTGAATACACAGAGGAAATAGAAATGGCAAAAATTAGGAACCTGCATTTTAAATCGGTGTTTACAAGGGAGAACATACAACCTGAAGAGATCGAATGGGAGGAGAAAGTCCCTCCCATGAAAGAAATAGAAGTATCAAGGAATGAAATATTGAAACATTTGAGTAATCTCGATGTCAGAAAATCGCATGGACTAGATGAAATACCAAACTGGATTTTGAGAGAATGCAGGGATGAACTAACAGATAAAATGCAGTCTAATAAACAGTTCATTGAAAGAAGGAAAAGTTCCAAAAGATTGGAAAAGAGTAAATATAGTACCAATATATAATGGGGAAACAAGGAAGACCCTGCTAACTATAGACCGGTCTCTCTAACAAGTACGATAGCAAATATTTATGAAAGAATTATCAAAAGTAGATGGGTAAGGCATTTGGAAAAAAAAAACATACTAAATCCAAGGCAATTTGGATTTAGACAAGGACGACCATGCGTCACAAACTTAATGTGTTTATATTCAAGGCTAATAGATGTAATATAAGAAAGAGATGGATGGGCTGATTGTGCATTTATAGACCTGAAATAAGCTTTTGATAAGGTGCCACATAAGAAGTTGCTTAAGAAATTAGAAACTGCAGGAGGAATACAGGACAAAATGCTGAAATGGATGGAAGACCTCTCGCATGAAAGAAAAATGAGAGTAGTGATAAGAGACAAACACTCTAATTTGGATGAAATTATAAGTGGTGTTCCACAAGGAACAGTTCTGGCCTCAATTATATTTGCTATATATATTAATGCTATGGATAAAGGAATTGAAAGTCATATGAGCTTCTTTGCGGATGATGCAAAATTGTTGAAAAAAGTGAACACTGAAGAAGATTGTGAGTCGCTACAGAGTGATCTCAATAAAGTATGGGAATGGAGTAGGAAGTGGGAGATGGAATTCAATACTAAGAAGTGTAGTATAATTGAATTTGGAAGAATCAAAAAAAGAATAGTGAGATCATATAAATTGGGAGAAGAAGGAATAAAAAAAGTAGAAAATGAGAAGGACCTGGGAGTCATTATTATGAACAATATGTCCCCTGAGAACCATATAAACAAAAATTTTGGAAAAACTTACAACTTAATAAGAACAATCAAAGTGGCATTTGCATACCTGGATGAAGAAATGGTGAAGAAAATACTAGTCACTTTGATAAGACCAAGATTGGAATATACAGCGACGACGTGATCACCAAGTACAAAAAAATGTATAACAAAACTTGAAAGAATACAAAGAGCAATTACAAAATTGGCACCAACACTCTCAGAACTATCATATGAAGAGAGACTAGCAAAACTTGAGCTACAGACATTAGAGCAAAGAAGAGAGAGAGGAGACTTGATAATTATTTATAGAATCATGAAAGGCATAGAAACTATTGATAGAGAGGATCTAATAAAATGGGATGATAGAAATACAAGAGGACACGGAAAGAAAATCAAGAAAGACAGTTATAGAAGAGATCTGAAAAAGAACAGCTTTCCCCACAGAATAATAGACATTTGGAACAAGTTAGATGAGAAAGTGGTGTGTGCAAAAACAATACACGAATTTAAAAACAGTCTAGATAAAATGAGATATGAAGACGGGACACCACGAACTTAGCTCTCCTTCCCGTAAAATACAAATAGGTAAATACACACACACACACACACACACACACACACACACACACACACACACACACACACACACACACACACATACGCACCATGTAATAGGAGGCTTAAGAAGATGTCACCACAAACCCACCTCAATTTCTTCTGAAGAATAAGAGCTCAGACGTTCCTCTCTGTGGATCCTCCAGATAGGAACTCCCGTTCTTCTCAACCGGGTCGTGGACGAGGCGAGCAACGTGGTGGTCGAGGTGCCCTTCGCCCGTCGCATGGGATACGCCTTCCTCAACATCTACACGCCCTCCTTCATCCTCCTCGTCATCGCCTACTCCACCCTGTTCTTCAAGCTGAACGACTTCGAGGCAAGAATCATGACAGCCCTGACGTCCCTCCTCGTTATGGCCACGCTCTTTTCACAGGTGATTTGTGATGATGATGATCCGTCGCGACTTCCCCCCAAAACCCGTATTAGTAGGCTAGGACGGTGCCCCTTACAGGGGACTTTGTAGTATGGAATTTAATCAAACACGCCCTTGGCACATCTTGCTGGTGGCAGCCTTCGAACTGCTGTCACATGACCCAACTATACATTTAAATTTCAAGGGTAGTTCAGACCTTTTACACGCTCAAGTAACGGACACAGTTCAGTCAAAGATAAGATTAATGCACCTTTTTGTTTCAATCCGATAGGACCCTTCTCTCTGTTGAATAAGTTTGTCTGGCATTAGTCATTCTCTCTCTCTTTCTCCCTTTCTCCTCGCTCTCTCTTTTTCTCCTCTCTCTTTCTCCCCTCTCCCACCCATCCTCTCTCCCTCTATCTCTGTCAGCTTTAACTGCATTTCCCGCACCTTTTCACGCAAGAAGACCTGACAACCATTGTTACTTTAAGATAGCTGATAACCTTCCAAAGGTCACGCATCTCTCTAAACTGAATAAAATCGACTGACGTTAGATAAACTGAGATTCGCAGAGGGACGCCCATGACCTTTAAAGGTAAGATTAACTACCCGTGACTTCGTGAGCTGACTTCGAACTTCCCCGATGGATCGCCCGTCCTCCCACCTGACCAGGTCCTTGTTTGTGCCTGATCACGATCACCGTGCCTCGTACTCTGACTCTGAATAGAGCGTGACTGGCCCATGACCATCACTAGTTCACGAACAAAGCCATGACCTTGTGGACATGGTCAAATTTTGTTCTTTTCAAATGGTAGTTTGGTGTGGTGCCGTTCAGAGGCGGGCACCTGCTTGGAGGACTGATCTTCATATCCTGAGACAGAACTTAGCCAAATTGATATTTTTGAAGCGTGTCCTCTACCTGATGGGGCTGGTCAGCTCATATACCTACGGAACCAGTTGCATGAAACCTATCGCGCGCGCACACACACACACACACACACACACACACACACATACACACACACACACACACACACACACACACACACACACACACACACACACCTCCCCGCATCCTCCAACACACATGCACATACTAGGTAAATACACAAATCCATGCACACGCACACACACAAATGTATGCATAAACACAAACACACACACACACACACACACACACACACACACACCTCCCCGCATCCTCCAACACACATGCACATACTAGGTAAATACACAAATCCATGCACACGCACACTCACACAAATGTATGCATAAACACAAACACAAACACACATTAACATATACACTGTTACGCCCTGCGATCGTTTTTATGCAATTGGTTATGTCGGTGTGCGAGCTGCCTAAAGTCTTTTGATTTATCTTCGTATTTGCTACTGTGCGAATCTATTTGTTGACAAGATTTTTTTTACTTAGTTCATAATTTTTATGTGGTGAAGTTAATTGCGTATGTTGCTGTGTACACATATTCATCTTTTAGTTAAACATCGCCCAAAGCTCGCCATTTCATTTCCAACGAAGACTAAACGCGTACCAACATGTCTGACAACTTCACCGTTTTTAACCTCAGGTCTCGAACTCGCTCCCGAAGACCTCCTACTTCAAGATGGTCGATGTCTGGCTGCTCTTCTGCATCGTGGTCACCTTCATGGTCATCATCTGCCACATCTTCATCGACGGAGCGTATACTCGAGAATCGGACACCTCCCAATGGCCGGGACTTCCAAGACTTCCCGCAAGGCTGACGCGGGTCTCACCGAAGTCGTCGTCGTCGAAGTCATCATCGTTGTCTTCAAGAGAGTCCCTCTTACCTCGCAAGGGCTGGGTCGTCAGGTCACGCAGATTCTTCGACCCCTTGGCCTCGTGTTTCTCTTCGTCGCCGACCTGCGGATTTCTTGTCTACTTGTCGAGGTTGATACTCCTCTTGGTTTTCATCATGTTCAGCTTTCTTTACTGGGGACTTATCTTTGTCTACAGAATATCTCTGAAATAGAGTACCTTATCGCAGAAAATAGGGCCAATATCCCACAACTAAAATTGTCAGGTGTTTATTTGTAACCTAATGACTGCAAACCCATAGCCCCGTAGTAATTGGCAACGATCCTCAGCTCATCTCTTGGGAGCAATTTTGGTCTGATGTCTGGATTCTATCAGTATTGGAATCAATGTAGTTGGAGGAGATCAGTCTCCGGTTCTCCTCTTTCCTTGTGTTTAAGAGTAGACGAAACAAAGACAAAGTTGATAGACCGAAAGCCAGCCATTCGAGGCTGCACCTCCAAATGAAGATATGGAGAGGATGGAATAAGGAAATAACTTAGGAAAATAAAAATGGGAAAAGCTTATTTTATATGACGCAATTTTTGCATTTGATTTATCATTGAACTCAGAACACAAAATTACGATCAAATTATGTGATTACGACCAATGTAGTCGCTCAGCGTTCGATCGTGTTATTCTTTTTTCTCTCAGTCATTAAAAAATATACTTATCTATGTATATATATATCTATATACCAAGGGCTTTTTTCCCCTGATAAGGGAGGTAGCCATCCAAACCATGCACCCACTCCCACCCACCCCACTACCATCCACCGCCCCTTGTTTCCCTCTCTTCTTAGCTCCTCGTGGATGAATGGTCATCCCTGCTTCCCGCTGCCTGGGTCAGAAGCGATGCAGCAAGACGCACTACACTCACAGCAAGGCCGCTACACATACCTGGTGACCCTCTCTCTTTGTCTCTTTATGTGGAAAATGGAGAAGACGGAGAGAAATCCCTTCGGACAGCGTCAAAATATCATCCATACGCAACTACTTTCCACTCTTCCCAGCCTACTCCCTTCCCTACTCAACAGACATTCCCCTGTGGTAGGGGGGGGGAGAATTCTACCACCGTGGTTCCCCTGTGAGTCGTAAAAGTCGACACAATAGGTCGGAGTGATGGGACAAGGTATTCTGCTATCTATAAAATCATCCTACGAGAAGTCAACGAAAATTAAAAATAAAAATTAAACAATAACGTAGATGATAACCAAGACTTCGCGTATTCAGGAATTATTTATTGTATTCTTGTTCGTTAACATACGACCAAATATGTTTCCAAAACAGAATAAACAAATAAATAAATGCACAAGTAAAAACACAAAACAGATGAGATTGCATTAATCACGACGCACCCAGGAAACGTTATGACGTCACAAGCCCATCTGGAGGAGGATGCCAAGTGTGAGGCAAGACAATGGATGTGTGTGAATCGGGTAGGAAGGACATGTTGCCGCCGAGGGTCACAAGGTTTAGGCAAGGGCTCGTCCATGCATTCCACTGAACATATATCTGCAGCAGTACTTGGGCAAATTTGCGCAAACATCTGGCGGAAATTATACTAATTTGATGTTAATACGAGAGAAATTTGCTGCAAAGCAGCGTATAGGATCTGGACACAAGTACGCCTAATAAGTTAGCAATTAGCTTGTTGTTAACGTAGGTCATAAATATGGTAGGCTATTTTCAAGTATCTGATATCATACAGAGACACAGTAGAGCTCTGTCGGACGAGGATGAATAAGTACGAGAATAGAAGTTAGAGCAATCGAGCAAGCATCTACTATTTCAGCCACCGAATTTAGCATATGAAATATCAGAATTATGCAGGAATTTCTTTTATGCTTGAATTTTAGATATAGATTGATGTACATTTTTTTGTTTTGCTATGTAAATAGATTTTTCATGTAACAAGAACGTATTTACATAGTTTTTACTATATTCTAAGATTTCGCCCAATATTTTCGCCTACATGGTAGCCAATCGATTTCACTGAGAAAATTCAACCTATGTCGCTTATCGGTTTTATCAAACAATCTAATTTCGCAATTTCGCCTAAAGATTTCACCCAACGAATTTGCTTCCTAACAATTTCGGTGTACACCTTCGTTTTTCAGTTTTACTTGATTTAACTTATTTCTGTTCCTACATTTTTTTTTCTCCTGACAAATTTGCTCGGCAATTTCGCTTTAAACCCTCCCCCAAACATTTTTAATTTTAGCCGACAAAAATCTCCTTGCGATTTTACTACTGGTTTCGCCTTGCCATTCAAAACCCAACTTCCTCTCCATATTTGGCTCCATGGCCTCTCATACTTGGTACTAGAATTACATTATTCAGTTTATATCTGAGTAAAATCGTCTCTTTTAATATAGATAAAAATGTACATCTCTTCTAACTGTGGTATTTAAACCAGGGTGAATTTTGAAATTGCCTCTGATGTGTTATTCATGTTTGTTTTTTCAAATCCATTGTATTTCGTTTGCAAAGCATTGTGTCTACTGCTACCTAGATCTTATTACAATATATTGTGAATGTAAAAGAGCAATAATTAAAATCCACTCTATCGCACATGATTTACACCGTGTTCTTATTTAAGCCGTAAAGGTGAGGCAGCCGTTACAGACAACACTGCCGACGTTCCACGCACAGCTAAATGCTCATTCTGTGTTCTAAACCACTTTTTTGTACACATTTCTCTATCAAATATCCTAGTACTACAATATCAAAACAACGGAATGTCATTAGATCAGTTATCATAACTCTGTCGAGTGTTTATTATCATTTTATCTGTATACCTGTGTTTACTTGAAGTTGGCGGTTCGGGAGACAGATGGCGCCTGTCACGTAAACAAACTGCTGGTAGAAGCAGCAGCAGCAGCAGGCGGGGCAGGATAGTGGCCACTGGCCAGTCACTTGTGTGTACTTGAATCTCATAGTTATTAAGATTTAAACCGTGACACTAACTTTTATCATCTTGAAAACAAAATGTCTGGACTGCGCTATACACATGCTATCGTTTGCCGTATTCCCAGTTCGTACAAGACTAAGGCAGAAGGGTTAACTGAAACGGTGGATTTGGATAAGGTGAGTGTTTTGAGGGAGAGTTGAAATTGACATGAAATGTCAATGGAAATCAAGTTGAAATTACATATCCTATTTATATTTTCAGTATTACTACATAGAAATCCCTGTTCGAGTTTGAAAATGTAACATTATGTGAGCTAATTATGACCATTTAAAACTAAACCATCACGAGTTTAAACTTTAAGATACTCTTTTAGTTGGCTTGTATACATTTTTACTATGACATGTCAGTATTATGTCTGAGATGACAAAGAAATTTGTAACAGCTGAGGAAAACGGGTTGAATTTGCATGGTTTGGGTGATGCATGTTCCTGTCTTTTCATACACATTGTGACATTCTAAGTACTAAACTGAAATCATATGCTGTATACAGTATCTGATAAAGTTACACAGGAAGTAACAGAATACCTGGAGATATCAGGAATTGTAGGGAAGGGAGTGCATTGAACTTTGCTGAAATGGAACTGGCTAAATATTAAAATACCTAAACTAGCCATTCTTGATTAGTGAATGAATTAAAAATTAATATTGGCAACATATGCAGGTGGTTCACTATTTGATAGTTTGTTACCTGATGTTTTACATTGCAAAATTAATTATATCGGTAGTAGTGTGTGTGTAGTAGTTCTCCCAAACTGTAGGTTGCACAAGGATTCACGGAAGAGAGATTTTGGTAAATTTTTAGAAGTGCACTCCTACATGATATATCAATAGAAAATTAAATATTCATTATGTAAATTGTATTACATCTACGTAATATTCGTTTTGCTTGGTGGAAATCAATAATAGAAAAAGTTGCTAAAAGCGATACACTAACGAACAGTCATGGGGGCTGCTTGAGACACTGATCTATCTTTGTTTTGATAAATGTAGAGGTAAAAGAAGTGAAAGTATATATTCATCTAACCTAAGCTGCATTTAGTAATGCAGTACCAATAATTCTAGAGGTCATAAAGGTCTTCCTCTTTGTCAGGGATGTTGATAGCCAGTTTTGGCATCCATTCATACTGTGGGGTGTATAGGAGTTTCATAGCTTGGAGGAAAGTATAAAGCTGAGCTCTGTAGCATTGTTTTAAAGATATGTAGCATGGTGATGTCATTTTGAGTGGGAGAACACTCAGTACACAATATCAATACCATTCTCAAACTCACATCGACTGAACTGGACAGGTGACTATATGGCATCTCGAACCTATTGTCACAGCTCCATTCAGTAGTGTATTTGCTTTTTTTTTTTTTCCAATCAAGAAAAACGTATATTATATTGATGTATTAAATTTTACAGAATATATATTTAATTTTCTATTGCTGTAGCACAGGTGTGCACTTCTAAAAGATTTTTTTTTTTTTGTACTATCAACTTGTGTATAGCTGGAAAAACATGTGTACATTATTATGATATATATATATATATATATATATATATATATATATATATATATATATATATATCACTCTCCATTGTACTTACAATGAGGGGAGTGGCCAGCAACTTTGCTGTATAGGGTAAGGTGTTATTCACTTTGACCACATGGAAGATTTTTGAGAGGTCTATTTCTCATAATAGAATAAGTATTAGCAGTAATAGAAAGTTTTCCCATTCAAATGGATCTGAATATTTTCAAGGAGCACTGGAACAGAATATTGTACGAGTAGGTGATGCTTGCCAGAAGCTCAGAAACAACTAGCTAAGAATAGTCTTAGGAATATATAGAATCCCAAAACATGTGGTCTCATTAATTTGTGGTTTTGTATTAATCCATAGTAGCTGCATACCATGCATGTAAGAGAGTAAAATTTTGGCAAAGGTAAGATTTCATTAATGCCCTGTAGCTTGAATGATGTTTACTTCATCAAATACATCATATATATATACATTTATAAGATTTTTATCTTGGTGAATAAGTTGCAAATTATACTGTAAATTTGTGCTTAAAATCTCGACTCCAAAGAGCCTCAAAATAAAATAGGAAGGTAAAAAAGAAATCTTAATGTATACACTTTTACTTCTCTCTCTCTCTCTCTCTCTCCTCAATAATTGCTGTAGTTTATTCCTAATACCATGAATTATCTCTTAAAATCTTAGTTTTTACCTAACCAATCCTAAGATTTATAAGTCTTGTTTGGAGAGACAATTGTACTGAGGTCAAATGCTATATATATATATATATATATAATATATATATATTTTTTTTTTTTTTTTGGGGGGGGGGGGGTTAACTTGTGCAAAAAAAATTACCAAGGCACTGTGGTATTGAGAGTAATTTGCTATTACTATTTATAGTTTTTTTTTCCATGCAATTTAACAACCATATTCCCCACATAAGGGATGACCATGGTGAGTCATACCCACACCACACCCACAAAGAGCTTGTCATTTTCTTATAAAAGTGAATATGTGATGTAAATGGTGAAAGAAATGGATATTCTAAGCTGCAGGCTGCTTTGCAAAATTTGATGTCTTAAAGTAGTGTTTCAGTTTCTGATAATGTATCTGTGCAGTACTAAAACTAGGTTGTATTAGTGTTTGTTCGTAGATAACATAGGAACTTGGGAAGTTGGTTTAAGTCTCGTAGCGTTCTGAACCACTTCGGTACAATGACGCCTACGTAAGTGTGGGTACACGAGGATGCCTGCGTCGGCATCTTGATTATATATTTTTTGTAGTTGTACACGAGTTACCCCCAGATTCTGTGAACTGGTTTGATCACATTTTCTGTGTTTATTATTACTCAGAGTAAAAGAGAATGAGTAATACAGCAGTGACTTTTTCTATATTATAATGCAAGTAATGTGATGCATCTCATATATGGTAGCATGCTACATGCAAGAATTTGACTCATACTGAAGTGGTTAATTGCATACACTCTAGAAACCGGTCACTATGTTTTGGCACCCTATCAGATAACTTACTTTTTTATGAAATAGTATTCATCATACTGTCTAGTTTGATAAAGGGTTGGTTAGCTAGAGAAATGTTCTTGTGACTACAAGAAATGCAGTGCTAGGCTAAGGTTAGTTAAGACTGCAAGATATGCAGATGTGTAATATTATTTGATGGAACATCTATGAGGATATGTAGAACAGGTAGGAAGAGAATGAGTACATAGTAAATATTCAATAGATGCGCATGGCTTTTACAATAGTATCTAGTTATGCCTATGCATTTTTACTGGGTTAATTCCCTCGATAGTTTACTAATTGCAATTTTGATTATTCAGTTTCAAGTATTTATGTGGACTATTATTATGTATTAGAAAAAGTATAAGAGTTGAACAGGACTTCTCAGATTATTAAGAAACAAGATGTACAAGCTAACACAAGACTGAAGTAACACTTCCTGTTTTCAGTGTATAAAGTTTGATCTAAATGAAAACCTGATTTGCTGAATAAAAATGAATGAAATTACAGGGTGTTTTTCACATGCTAGTATGAGATGGTGTTTGATATACAGGAAAGAAGAGGTGCAGTATCAGATATATATGTGATTCACCTTGGTCGCTAGATCACGTGTTGGACTTGTGATCGACAACTGTTTCCCTCCCGGAAGAGAGCTCAGAGCTTGTATGACTGATCTGTGGGTAATGCTGTGAAATTATACACATGCACCCAACTCCCCACTCACAAGAGTTGGAGTAACGACTCAAAGTGCAGCAGTACTGAAATTATTTCAGCCCTGGATTCGAACCTGGACTGCCATAGTGACAGTCAGGAATTCTACCAACCGCACTACCGAGTTGTGTGTGGTACATATATATAAACAAATGCAATCTCAGCTAAATCCTGATTTTTTTAATAAAAGAAAAGTTGTCACTCAGTGTAGGTTTGTGGCCTACAGCATATAGAGACATAATAAGTAACAAATGTCTAGATTGTTTGATACTTCTAATCTTGATTTGTCAACTGGTCATGGTGGTCTTGATCATTCAAATTTACTGACAAAAATTTGTATGTCCAATATGCAGCTCCTCATGAAAGTTGAAGTGTATTCTACATAAGGGATGCTCATAATTAATCTTGGAATTACAAAAAGTATATCATCATTAGATAAAGGAGCATTGTGTGATTACACATAATTTAGCAAACTTTATATGTATTTACCTAATTATAATATCCAGAAAAGTAGCCATGCTCTCAGGGTCACCTAGTTTGAAATTTTGCTGTGGTTCAAAATGGCTATATCTTTTAGGTGATTCTAGGAGTTGACATATTTGTATGAAAAGTTATCTGCTTGATATCTTTCAGTCTTTTCTCTCTCTTATGACCACATGCTGCTCTTCTATCACAAACCATCCCTGTCAGTTTGATCTAATTCATTTATTGACTTGAACACTACAACCATATCACCTCTTTTCTTTCTTTCGACGGTGGTAGGTCCAATGTCAGGCTTGTTTTTATATAATCTGTTTATTATTTGTCTATTTATTTATTTATTTATTTATTTTTTAAGTATACACTGGACTTATCCAAAAATGGTTCTTGGACTCCAGCTCTTCATGAATATTTACACAACTGTATATATATATATATATATATATATATGTATATATATATATATATATATCTTGTGGTAGATCAGGTTATGAGTTTTTTCATTATCATTCCAGTTATATAGTGAAAGTCACTTTTATGATTGTTAACATAAGTATGTCTCACCAAAATCTTGTAGATGTATTATGATGTCACTTCTTACAATGATTGTTGCCCCACTTCTTATCTTATATCCTTTGTCATATCTTCAGATTGTGTACCTACAATTTCCCAGCTGTAGATTGACCTTTCTTGGTAATTTGGTCTCTAGTGATTGTTTATTTTCCAACCTAATTGATAGAAAACCTTCAATATGTGACAGTTTCCTCATAATTCTGTATTGTGTTGCTCTTTTCTCATTCAATACCGTCTTTTAGGTCCCTAATTTGAGACTCCAGAAAATCATTTGCTTCTCTTGGATCATCCTTTTCTCATTCCATACTTGGCTTTACTCACTGGATTTCATATTTTAGCATCTCTCTTGACTCTAATATTCTATCCTCATGAATCTTTCTTTCAATAAATCATTTATTCATTCCTGGAGGGTACCTTTGTGTCATATATATTGTAGATTGTGAAATATGTAGATATGGAGAGGTGTGCAAGTGACAGTGTGAGATGCTTTTAAACTGGCAAGTCATTTCCAAGAAACAGTGGAGTTTATCAAATGGCTATTGTGTGTGTGTGTGCAAATCAAAGTGTAACTTGTACTACCTAGTTTTGATAGTACTTTTGGAAGTGAGGAAGTATAGGAACACTGAATAGAACTGTATCATCATGTAATATACCATAAGGTTATTAACTAATTCTTCAGTGTTGGCAATTGTTTAATTTTGATTATAAGATGGGATTTATAAAGCTGACAGCAACTACTCCCTCATGACTTGTGTTCCCTTTTTTCATGCCTCCCAAATATCTTCTTTGAATCAGTTGTATCTTGAGATTTTTCTTACATTGTATTTATATTACCCATACAGGTGATTGATTCTCGTAGATCTATCAATCTATAAACCAAGAGCTTCTTATAAGGGAGGTGGCTAGTCAAGGTACACATCCAACCCCACCCATTTCAATCCCATCCACCACCCATTGTTTCCCTCTCATTTTGTCTTATAGAAATGGATGTAAATATGATTAACATGTTAGTGAGATTTTAATACTGTTCTTCCCTTGTAGAGTAGAACAGAGAGTGCTGAGATGGTCTAGGGCTCTAGGCATATGCACAAATACCTACAAAGTGTGGAAAGCAAGTGGATGGAGTGAGCTTGAGAGGAAGACCAAGGATGAGGCGGAGTACATGGGGCTTTAAATGCTCTGGAAATGTCTGTTGAGCAGGGAATAAAAAGTGGAAAAAGATAGGAGTGGATGGAGGGAGATTGTAAATGGATAAAGGGATAACTCAGTCTGAAAGGATCTTGGTTGCTTCGTAATTTTATTTTGAGTGGATGAGTAAGGAGCTTACCATACTGTGATGTAGTGCAGTGTAAAAAGAAGAAGAAAAATAAGGCCCTGACAATCGAGCGTTGTTGTGGAAGAGCTATTCCTTGCCACATTACTTTAGACCTAAGGGAGTGTAGCAAGGGTACAGGGCGACTCTTCATCCCTGAGGTGCTTAGATAGGACAGATGATTGAATTGAGTTTCATTTGTTTGTGGTGTGGGTGTGTGTTTTGACTGCCATTCCCCATATAAGGGGGAGAAAAGTATTTGGTGTGTGTGTGTATGTGTGTTTACCTAGTTGTTATGAGTTGGAACCATGCTCATGGGGCTCTGTATCTCGATGCCACCACTCGTCAAACTTTGCTTTAAACTTGTTTATGTTTTGGCTTTGATTATATTTTTATCCAGCTTACTCCATAAGTCTACATTTCTATGTGGAAACCTTTACTTCTTTATGATTTTCAAACAAGTTTGCCTTTTCAGTTTTTTTCTATGACCCTTTGCCCATATCAGCAAATCCTTCTCTCTCTCTCTTTCTTTCTTTCTTTCTGTGTTCCCCAGTATATTTACTTTTTCCCAATGATAAATGTTATGTGCCTTTTTCATCCTGTCCTTACCCATTTTCCTTACTTTACTTAATTTTTTTTTTTTTTTTTTTTTTTTTTTTAGGTGTATACCTCCTACACAGAGATTGTGACTTGCACATCACTGTACCCAAAGCTTGAAGTATTTTTGAGTGTAATTTGGGAAAGTAATTCATTATATAAAACTTGAATTATATTGTCATAGTTCTCTCATTTGTCTAGGCTAGACAATTTGTAATACACCCTGTAATATGAAATTTACCTTAGTTTGACAGTAGCCACAGTACTTTGTTGATACATGGCTGTTTTGATCATAGCCTAATCATGAAATGAATAGAAGTAGAAACCATTTGTAAGATGCTTTGTTTTATTTTGCCCATTTCTGTGGATCAAGATGCATCTGCATTGCAAATAGTGAAAAGTCCAAGGTGTAAGTACTTCCAGTTTGATGACCTGAGCACAAGATTTTTCTGTACATATATTAGCATGTAGAGTCTTGGTATTTGGCTTGATGTCATGCTACCACAAGTAGTGCAGACTAGTTTTAGGTGGGAGGCAGGAAACACAGAAGTACTTGTGGACATGGACATTCCAGAGTGTCTTGAAGGCTGTAAATATGTTTTTGATCAGAAAAAGGGTTCAGCTAATGATAAGAAGTCAGATTCTTAAATAGGACTGCTGGTAAAACTATCTCATACAGTATACGAATATATTGAATTTTTATCCCATATCTGATGTCTACTTAAATATGTTGACCATTTTCAAGGAAAATATATTGTCTCTCATTCAGAGTTTGAATACTATATAATTCTTTCTGCTGGAACTCACCTGCTTCCTTTTGTTCTATTCTCAGTACTCTTTTGATCATTTGTCTGCTGCTTAAAACTCGAGCACATTAATTGCATTAGTTCTTTATCTACATTTCACTTGCCTAAGTTAAAACTGACAGGTATGTGCTACCCATTAAATTTCAACCACATAACTTGCATTGGCTATGTACCTACAGTTCACTTACCTAATTTAAGATTGACAGCTATGTGCTACCTCACATCTCCCTTTACGTACTGAAACTCCTTCCTATTACAGTGGTCTTCTGTACTCAAGGCTTTCCTTGGAACAATCTTCTCAGCCATAAGTTATTTTAACTTGCAGGATTTTACCAATACTTGAAGTCATACAACTTCTTTTGGAATATAAATCAGGGTAATCATAGTTTATACTACTTATTTTTTCAAATATGACTAATTCATTCTTCAACATTCTCCTTCGATATATGTCAATTATTTTACAAAGGATTAACTTACTTATCCCTGGCTGTTCTGAGTAGTCATAATCCAGCAGTTGCATTCCGTGCTTCTCCATCCAGTATTTACGTGTTTTCTTCTCTCCAGTAACTCAAACTTTCCATTCTTAACAACCCACTGCTGTCTAGTTTTGTGCACCAATTCCAAAATTTGTATATGTCACTTACTTTGAACTCGTATTCATGAGAAAATGAATGGCTTCATTTAAAAGATTTTTTGTTTTCATTAACCCCTTGGATACTGTGATGCTCTCAACATATTTTACTCTGGCTGAGACCAAGTAGTTTTTATTCAGCTGAGGTGTATTACTGTAGTGAAGAGTTTGAGGCTACATCATCTAAAAAATGCACCAGGATATGATGTTATCCTCTACTTTTATTGTGATTGATGTCAGGCTGTTTTATTCAGATGAGGGAACATAGCCACAGTGAAGGGGGTTAATTTTCATGTTATATATATGTTTCATAGTAAAATTTACATGAATTGCTCCTCAAACTTTAATGTAGCCTAATGAGATCTCATAATCCCTCTGACTGATCTGAACTGCCATCTCTTACTGATCTTATCTTAACCACATTTTAAGGAAGTCACTACTTCAGTCTGTGAAGCATTTAGCATGCCACCCCTTCTGTATCCATACCCTAAAGATTATCAAGTAAGACCTCATTTATTAATCTATTATACTGCCTTCATATCTCCTAGTTGTAGCAAAATTTTTGTCTAAGACTAAATTACCTTGTAGACCTGTTGATGTTGAACCTATATATGCAGTATTTATTCAGCATGAATTTTTCTTATAACTAGTATGCATGCTGGTAATGTCTTCATATTTGTAAGGAAATTCTCTTCATATCATACTGTCTATGTAATCTTCCATTCCATTTTCTATCAATTAGATACATATTGTTGCTCCTATTATATGGTTTTCTACTTCTTTCAAAGCTAATTTTGTTGTTTGCACATGATACAGGCAAGACGGCAACATGAACAATATGTGACTACGTTACGAGAGATTGGCTTGGATGTGATAGAGCTTCCTCCTGATGAGGCACACCCTGATGGTGTATTTGTAGAAGATACAGCTGTTGTATGCAATGGAACTGCCTTGATTACTCGACCAGGATTGGAGTCCAGAAAGAAAGAGGTACCTTGTGAAATAAAAGCAGAAAAGTTATTTTTCATAATATTCATGAATAGAAAACTGCTGTTAATGAAATGATTGTGTGTGGATAATGTAATGGTGAAAGATATATATATATATATATATATATATATATGTTTTTTCATAACATAGGATTAAGGCATTATGTCAATAGCCTCAAGGCTTTGAACAATTATATAATTTGCAAAACTTTTGGAAAGCTGTGTTACATATTTAAATGCAATGTTACTAGATTTTACATTGTATTGATATGATTTGGATGGATGTACAATGCACCTTGGTGCTTACACAAAACTTAATAGAATTATTTAATTTGTTTCAACCTTATATGATATGTCAGCATTGCTAAAGAAAGTATATTATACTGAAGTATATATTGGGAAGGTTCAAGGAATATGTTCTGAGATTACAATAGGTGCATGCTTCCTTGCAGTGAATCATTACCATGTCATTCATCTACAAATCCCATTAACACCCTCACATCCATTGGGAGGAGCAACCCCAGGTGGCTCTCCAAGATATCTCTCTGTCAGCTTTGACTATCTTCCTTCCACTTTCATATAAGGAGAGATGACATCTAACAACTGCTCTCCTCCTCCTCCTCCTCCTCCTCCTTCTCCTTCTCCTTCTCCTTCTCCTCCTCCCCCTCCTTCTGGCCATGGATATGGAAACAGACCCACCTTAAGGCAGCACAGACAACAGTAGAATTTCTTACCAAGTATCTGTGAAAAGACCCAAAGGCTTTTATGGGACTTTGGTTTTCCAGTCATTGAAACTTTAATTAACAGGTGTTATTGTTAAATGTTCTGCTTTTTGTCTCCCCTTTGTTAGGTGGAATACATGCGGACCATACTCAAGACAGAGCTCGAGCTTCCAGTGGTAGAGATTAAGGATGAGAAAGCAACCATAGATGGTGGAGATGTTCTTTTCACAGGTAACTTGATCATTATATGTTGTTGCTTCCCATTTTTTAGTTGTGTATAAAGCAGTTGTGTGCTTGGCTTTGAATTGGCCACCCACTTATGTGTGTACATGTAAATGCACAAAGAAATGTCTGTCGAATAGAAAAGATAGAGGGCAAAACATAGAAGAGAATGGAGGAGAATCATTAACCCCTTCCATACGGTGCCGCACACGTAGGCGTCATGGGGAGCGAGTGTATTTGCGAGGCTGCCATATCGGCGTCTTGATTATATTTATTGTAGTCGCCCCTCCATAATGACATTCTTTCTAATTCTTTTGTAATCGCATTTTCTATGGTTATCAAAATTCACGGGTGAAGAGAGAACGATCGATATAAGCGGTGACTATATTTTATGATGCGAGTATTATTACGACACGTCGTACTGCTGGCATTGGCTGCTGCCACCGAGATCTAAGTCCATGACGCCTACGTGTGCGGCACCGTATGGAAGGGGTTAAGGGTTGAAGGAATGATTCAATCAGAAGGGATTTCTCATATGTGAATATATAAGTGTTTGTTTTAACCTTAGACTTTTTGGCTTTCAGGTCGAGAATTTTTTGTAGGTATTTCAAGTCGAACAAATCACGGAGGTGCGAGTGCCTTGGCTGCTGCCTTTCCAGAATTCCCATGCACTCCAATCAAGGTTTCTCTTCTTTTATATAATTCATAATTTTTTATGTGTATCTATCAGATAGAAGGATTAATGTAGAACATGTATTTTATTGGATATTGCCTTCTTTTATTACATACTACTACTTGTCTAGTTAGAGAAATGTTTCATTGATAAGTGTACAAGTAATTGAATGCCATGCAGAAGTTGAAATAAAAGAGTGATGATTTGAAAGATAACATTTTACAGTGTTGTTATTATTATTATTCCAGGTTGAAGGTAATTTGCATCTAAAGTCATTTATGTCAATGGCTGGACCAGATCTCATATGTGTTGGAAGTTCTGAAGCTGCAAGAGCATTGCTCAAGGTAATCTGAATTCCACTTACTTTATTTTTTCTTTCTTTTTCTTTTTCTTTTCTTTTAGATATACATCCTCTTCCTTTCTTATGCTCTCACTACTCTACCCTCAATCACTCCCTCTGTTTCCCTCCTAATCCTCTCACTTAACACTCCGATATTACTTACCAACTTCACTTAATAGACTTATCCATCCAGAGCAATTTCAATCATGTTTGTCTCTATTTCCCTGATACAGTGGAATTGTATTTGTACTCCAGTCCACTGGGACACTTTTCCCCCTTAAACTTGATGGATGTATTTGAGAAATTTATGGCTTTGTGCATGTCGGACAATTATCCTGAGTTGGCTTCTACATCTCCAACTAGAAGATGATGTATGAGGGCAGTTCCCTAAGTACCGATAATGTATGAATAAACTGAACCAAATAAGGACAAGATAGGTTAGTAGGAAGTGAGGGACAAGAGCAAGTTCCTTGGCCTGATCCTCAGACCAGGTACTGGTCCCTCAAGTCTGTACTTTTAGTTTAGTTTAGTTAAGGTTTATTCACCAAAATAGAATACAATTTATACAACATTTCTTGTTGAAAAGGGAGAGTGTGAAGCAAAGCTTATGGGGAATTGCTCTCCCTTTAAGGAAAGAATTATTTTTATTTTATTTATTTATTTTTGTTACATACAGAGTTGGTAATAGAGCAATGTTTTGTGATTGGGAGATATCTGGATTTTCTCCATTAGGTTTTTGTTTTCTCCCAGTCAGTAATACTGCCTATTTTTCATCCCTACATTTATCCATATCATTACCTACGTATACAAAAGGCTTTTTCCCCCTTACAAGGGAGGTAGCCAAAAAGAAAAAGGCATAAAAACCATTCCCACCCATTCCATCCCGAATACACTCCACTCCCCTCCACCCTCCCTCTTATCTTGGCACCTCCTGGATGATGGGTCATCCCAGCATCTTGTCCACTGCCCTGGGTCAGAAGCAGTGTCTCAAGACACAGCACATCCATAGCAAGGCCACTTCATTAAATCGGTGACCCCCCTTCTCCGTCCCCTCATGCAGAAAAGGAGAAGACTGGGAGAAATCCCTTCAGGCTGCATCATAATTTTCTCACACATACTACCTCACCCCCCATCCCCCCACCCATTCCACCTCATGCATCATTACCTACAGCTTATAATCTTTGTTTTCGTTTAGAATTGTGTAGTAGCTCTTCATTGACATCATATTTTCTTCTTTATTTCACATCAAAAGGACATGGATGTCCTCTATCCTATAATCACTTCTTCTCATTTAATTTTCTTTCCAATTGCAGCGGGTTGAACGAGAAGCTACATGTCGTTATCAGATTTTAACCGTCCCTGATGACCAGGCAGCCAACTGTGTCTTTGTTAATGGTCACATCCTTCATGTTTCTGGAGAACAGTTCCCAGAATCTGCTAAGGTATTTGAATATTACTCATTATGGTATTAGGTATTATGATAAGGTTGGGTTACTTTATCTTACCTTTTTTTTTTTTTTTTTTTTATTTATTTATTTATTTTTTTATATTATTTTTTTTTTTATTATTATTATTATTACCAAATAATAATAATAATAATTCTTTTCTTCTTCTTTTTCTTTTTCTTCTTTTCTTCTTCTTTTCTTCTTCTTTTCTTCTTCTTTTCTTCTTCTTCTTCTTCTTCTTCTTCTTCTTCTTCTTTTCTTCTTCTTTTCTTCTTCTTCTTCTTCTTCTTCTTCTTCTTCTTCTTCTTCTTCTTCTTCTTCTTCTTCTTCTTCTTCTTCTTCTTCTTCTTCTTCTTCTTCTTCTTCTTCTTCTACTTCTTCTTCTTCTTCTTCTTCTTCTTCTTCTTCTTCTTCTTCTTCTTCTTCTTCTTCTTCTTCTTCTTCTTCTTCTTCTTCTTCTTCTTCTTCTTCTTCTTCTTCCTCCCTTCCTTCCTTCCTTCCTTCCTTCCTTCCTTTCTTCCTTTCTTCCTTTCTTCCTTTCTTCCTTCCTTCCTTCCTTTCTTCCTTCCTTCCTTCCTTCCTTCTTCTTCTTCTTCTTCTTTTCTTCTTCTTTTCTTCTTCTTCTTCTTCTTCTTCCAAAAGTTCATCCATCCTATACTAAGGTATGCTTTCTTGGCCTGGTTCCCCTCAATAAGGAACAACAAGTATATGTATATACCAAAGGTCCTTTCCCTCTTATAAGGGGGGGGGGGGCAGCCAAAGCAAACCCTCCTCCCCCACCACCACCAATATTCACCTTTCCCACGCCTATCCAACACCCATTGTGGTCCCTTTTATCTTAGCTTCTTGTGAATTGAGGATCATCTCTTTTCCCTGCCCATTGCTTAGATCAGATGCAATACAACAAGGCACAATGCCTTCACAATAGGGCCTGACAACTGAAGATGGTTTACCACCACCACTTCATTACATACCAACCCTTCCTCCTCATCCACTCAAGAACACATAGCAGACAATAAGAAAGTCTTTCAGGTTGTATCAAGTAAATCATCCATTCACAACCACATACACATCATACATACATATACCAAAGACTTTTTCCCCCTTACAAGGGAGGTAGCCAAAAAACAAAGGCATAAAAATCATTCCCCATTCCATCCCCACACACTCCACCCCCTCCCTCCCTCTTTTCATGGCTCCTCCTGGATGACAGGTCATCCCTGTATCTCATCCACATCATGAGCAAAGAAAATCCTTTCAGTCAACCCTCCCATGTCAAAACCTAGTAGATGAAGGTCCTGTACCCTAATATTTAGGTCAAAAGCAGTGCAGTGAGGCACAAATCTTCCACAGCAGGACCTGCTACCAGAGCATGTTAACTCCTGTCACTTCACTATATGGTGACTCTTCTTCCTCATCTACTGAAATTATGAAGTGGATGAGAGGATCCCTTCAGACTATATCATTCCTTCACACATTCACAATCTTCCCCCATTCATTTCAATCTTTTGCATTTTCTTCCCTGCTCAGCACATTCCACGTGCATCCAAAGACTCCTTCACCTCATCCATTTATCTCATTCTCTCTCATTTTCTCAAGCTCACACCCTGTAAGTGATGATTGCCTAAGCTAATTGTCTAATGTAGTTATTGTTTTAAGTGTCTTCTATTGATCAAGAGAGATCTTGAGACTTGTCTAGAAATAGGGGAACAGTGTATCTCCAGATGAAGGAGAGGGGGTTGACATTTTGAAAATGGGCAGCCACGAGATTCTCTCTGCCATGTAGTTTGCAGAACCACCTCTGGCAGGTGCCTGGCATTGGTCCCAGGGGGTAATACTTGTGTAGAAAAATTCACTGAAGTGGCTAGAGATAAGTTACTACCTAAACCTGAACACATATTCAAATATTTTTGCTAATTTCTGAAGAATTTATTTAAGTAAATGAAGTGTATATTTAAGAATCATGTATGAGTTCCTTTTCTGAAAAGAGGAGTTTGTTTCAGGTGTTTGAGGATAGACTGAAGCACTACAACCTGAAGCCTTTGTGCATCTCTGAAATGGCCAAAGCCCAGGGCAATCTATCGTGCTGCTCCATACTGGTGCGCAAGACACGCCATTTAAAGAATATTATGTGAGGCTCTACTGTCCACCAGTATCACTATTGCTGTACTATGCATCACCATTCTGTCACAGTGCTATTTCATTTCTCGGGTCATAGCATCTCAATGTTTGCCCAAGGATCTTGATAGTGGAAAAAGTGTTTGAGTGTTTCATCTTGTATAGTTTTAATTAGGTGTGCTTGGATTGGGTAAACAAGTCAATTCAGACCTCTTCTTTTTTTATTTATGTTGTTTTTGCTTATACACTTGAGACACATGATGGTTGAGAGGTGTAGCCTGTGAGTTTTGATTCCTGAAGGGTTGACATGCTGATCAGAAGAGTTTAGAATGCTAGGGATTATGATATGCAGATTCAAAGGGCAGACAAGTTTGCCTTTTCTTAAATGTACATTTCTCGGTAGTGATGGCAAATGGATCATTGAGACTTATTAATATAAATACTTCATGGTGCCCATTTTTGTATGGTGGGGAGACCACGTGCTGGGTGGGTGATATTGGTGCCATAAGTGAAATGTAATACAGGTTGTGAATACAGACCAAGGTCATCTTTGTGCCTTCTGGAATAGCCTATGGCTAGATCCAGGGAAGCACTAATCCCCTATAGTTTATTTGTACAGGTTGGAGTAGAATTTTGTAAGGGAGGTGTACAAGAATAGTGCAGGAACTGCCAAATCAAAAGTAAGGTCAATTCATTTGGTACTGCTTAGCAGTTTGTTCTGTGGAGAAGTGTGGACAATGATTTCTGTTGACAAATTTCATTGTAGAAATACTGTTTATTCTTGATTTGGCTACTGGTTATTCTGAGTTTGCCATTTAATTGTTTATGTTTACCTGAAAGCAGCCACTGATGTCATCAGGCCTCTTCTATTATATTACTGTGTAAAAAAGACCAGTTGACAGTCTGGCATTGCTGTCCATCTGTGTGCAAATGATGGTGCCATTGGTTCATAAGCAGTGAACCTGTAACCTATGTGGTGCATCAAAGGTGCCCACTCATGGTTTTAAACATGTTTGAGGCTGAGGTGTGATATCCAACAACAGAAAGAAAATGGCTTCTTCAGGCCCATATGTTTTATTTGTGTTCATCCATGTTAGAGTGGATGGAGTGGTGTTTCATAATCAAAGGTCTGTTAGTTCAAGCTAGAGTCCTTTTTAGGTTGTCTTCCTAAATCAGAAGATGAGAGTTATGCTTGTAAGCCCAAAATGTGACCTCACTTCCATTCATTCATCTCTTATGCTGAGTTTTTGTTAAGCTTTGCATGGACCTTGGTATATTACTCAAGCATTTATAAACCTCAAAGACTCAGTAAAATAAAGTTAAATTGATCTTGGAAATTAGTACCAAATTGTGTTAAGAATTTCATGGGCTCGGACTGCATTCTCAAGTGTCCATGTGTGTGGTAAGATTCATAAGACATGATCCTCTATGCTGTGCTTATTGTAAAGTAAATTTAAGGTGGTTGGAAAGATTTATGATGCTTATTTAAATTGAAATTATAGGTTTAATGAACATGTGTTGTGAAGGTGCTGATCCCCTTAATCTAAGGATGCATGAAACATATCCATGCAGTTCCTCTGCTATTACTTTAATGTATTGAGACTTGGCTAAAGTTCTCATACTTTTGTTAGTTTAATGTTTTATCAGGGTAACTACTTGTTACAAATAGGTGGTTTAATTTGCATGAAAGTTTTGGCACATGTGAATTGAGTCACATTTGTTAATGTTTGATTTATGCTTTTTTCACACTGGAAGCAGTAAGAAATGCCTTTAACATTCCTGTCTTCTTTAAAACATTTTAGCATCTTTTTGCCATTGTTTTCCAGGAACCTAATAAGTTTCCAAGAAAACTAGAAACCACCTTTAAATGCGCAGATTGTGCATAGTAGTTGAAAACAGAATCTCTTCTGACACTCCTTGTGATTTGTATCTTGTGGTCTAGTGCACAAATCCATGGATCACTAGTATTTGATATCTGCTCTTAGATTTTGATATCAATGACTGCTTAGCAGTTTTAAGTTTTGGCCATTTTTTTTGTTTATAAACAAGTACAGAGCACCTTGCATGGGGACCTCAATAGAACATAATTATTTGTTTGTTTTATAGTTTTTTTTGCATGTATAGTCAAATTATGTTGCTGTTTTTTAACAGTGAGACGGTCAAGTTATTTGATACACTATCTACAGTTGTCATCGGGTTTTATAGTTTAGACCATTCCCATAATGTTAAATCATAAAGAAGAACCAAGTAACAGTAAAATATATGTAAGCTACAATGGCTAGAATAATGGTTGATAGTAGAGATTGTGTTATGTAGTGCTCCCTTGTAGGGTAAATGAAGTTGCAAATTCAGTTTCAACACCAACACTTTATGGGGGTTTTGTGACATTAAACTAAAAAAGAAAGAAAGAAAATCACTGGGATGTGTTATTCAATGTTAAGCTTGTATTGCACACGAAGATGTATAGACATGACCGTCAATGGGTTAAGTAATGGCATTAGTTTTTGCTGTATTGAATAGTGTAGTTGAATGTGACCTGATTTATTTTGATACGTCAGCCATGTGACACGACTTCTAAAAGTTATGTACATATTTTAACTTGTTGCAAAATGAAAACATTGATATTGAAATGCTTTTTTCGACATAATTGGAATCTCCTAATTTGTTTTGTGTTGTGCTATGCAGTTTTCTTGATATTTTCCATATTGAATCTGTTCAAAATCAGAGTACATATTACATTTTTTTCCCTTCAAATGGCCATTTATGTTATGAGCTTCATATTCATTTTTCATTCCTTGTATAATTATATATGATGGTTGTTCTTTTTACATGCAGTGTGTGCTGTTAAATAAACATATTGCATAAAATTATTGCTATATAACTCAGTCTGCCATAGCTTTAAACATGATGAAAATGAAAATAATTTTGATTTAAATGTTGTGGACATGGTTTTTCTTAATGGAAGGTAATACTTAGCCCAACCCCCAAACCAACCTAATTATCCATTATCCACAAAACAAGGTGGCCTGGCATGGGAGAGGAACATATTCACCTCATTTTTCATTTTTTCACTCAAAACCACTTGGACTATGCCAATTTCTTCTTCTTCTTCTTCTTCTTCTTCTTCTTCTTCTTCTTCTTCTTCTTCTTCTTCTTCTTCTTCTTCTTCTTCTTCTTCTTCTTCTTCTTCTTCTTCTTCTTCTTCTTCTTCTTCTTCTTCTTCTTCTTCTTCTTCTTCTTCTTCTTCTTCTTCTTCTTCTTCTTCTTCTTCTTCTTCTTCTTCTTCTTCTTCTTCTTCTTCTTCTTCTTCTTCTTCTTCTTCTTCTTCTTCTTCTTCTTCTTCTTCTTCTTCATCTCCTTCCTCTTCTTCTTCTTCTTCCTCTTCTTCCTCTTCTTCCTCTTCTTCTTCTTCTTCCTCTTCTTCTTCTTCTTCCTCTTCTTCCTCTTCTTCCTCTTCTTCTTCTTCTTCCTCTTCTTCTTCTTCTTCCTCTTCTTCCTCTTCTTCCTCTTCTTCCTCTTCTTCCTCTTCTTCTTCTTCTTCTTCTTCTTCTTCCTCTTCTTCCTCTTCTTCCTCTTCTTCCTCTTCATCTTCCTCTTCAACACTTCCATTTCATCCCCAATGCATCTTTCTCATGGAACAAGTCACAGCGTTAGATTACAGTATACATTCTTCATCACTTGTCACCCATTCATTATTTTACTTTTTTAAGGAATCTGAACACAAGCTTTTATAGTTTCATTCACCCCATCTACTATGGGGTTAGGGCTTTCTGCAGATTTCTTCCTAGAGGAAAACCAATTGCTGCTTCACCACCTCTTCATGGTGCCCCCTTGGATCAATTCCTCCCTTGGAGTGTGAGGTAGTAACTGAGTCTGTTATTATGTTCAGTTACTCCAACTATCAATCGGTTTCTATATACTAAGGGCTTTTTTCCCATAAAAGGGAGGTAGCTAAGTCAAAGACACACACCACTCCCACCCATTACACCACTTGTTTCCCTTTTATCTTAGCTCTCTCTCTAACTATCTAATTTCATTATTCCTATTAACAACCCAGTTCTTTGTTGATAGTGTGTTACAATGGGGGCAGGAGGGGTTGATCTCTGGAAGGTCCTAGTCACAATGCACATGACATGTGGTGCACACCCAATGGTCACCTGATACTGGAACTGACGGAGTAGTACAGTTCCGCAGGAGCCGTTCTTCAGATTCACTTTGCTTATCTTGGATGGTAAGAAAACTACAGAAGATGCTTGAAAACTAGTTCCCCTCATCCACACATTTAATGGAAACTTCCCTCAGCAAGGCCACTCTTACTTTGGCAAGAACGACAGTAAAGAAGAAAGCACAACAAGGATAGAGCAGTAACCCTTCCAAACCCCAAGTTCCTCTGTATTCCTGCTCCACTCCACAACAGTTCCCCATGAACAAAGCAACAAGATTCTCAAATCTAGGAATATCAGACATAGATAATGTATTTGATACAGTCCCTAGACATATCCTATTGTAAAAGATAATAGAGATTGACATCCACAACAATAAGAAATGGCAGAGAATGCCGAATATCCTAAAACAACTTACTATTAAGAACTAAAAATTTGTACAGTGGAGTACCCCAAAGAGCATTATTAAAACTCTTCCTGAATGACCTCCCCACTCCAAATTCAGAGCATGGCATCAAAGCTCTCACCTCTACAGGCACATATATATATTAAAAAATGCCAGTTTTCTGACGGAAGCCTGAATTTGGTAACAAATCATTGGGTTCATATTTCCCTGTCTTTGTGTGTGTGTCTGGACAGTGGTAGAATAATAAAAAAAAAAATTGAGAGAGAGAAAAACTGGCATGGAATGAAACAAGACTTGTAATAAAACTTTTCATAAAAATAGAAATGTACTGTAAACAACAATTGCATAACACCTAGTCTTAAATGATCAATACCACTATCAAGTCTCCACACATTTTTGCACGAGACAGGACTCCTTTCCAAACTATACACCCAGGTCCCTAAATCCAACACTCACCAACCATCACTTGTGTGGATATTTGGGGCCAGGACATAAACTCACTTCAGGAATTGGTGTTTTATGTCCTTGGCCCAAACATCCACACAAATAAAGGATGGCAAATGTTGGATGAAGAGACCTAGGCAAACTGTAATTGCCCCACAACATATAAACCTAATGCAACACATCAGTATTCCCATAACTCAAGAATACCATATTCCCATATATACTCACTTCCTACTAGCTAAACCAAAATGAACCAAAAAGAATATCTCATCTGTAGTGTGATAATGTTCATAAGGACAAAAACACTGGTGAATTTTTTGGCAGTAGTACATTTTTACACGTACACACATTCATACAACCAATTCTCAGGACCGGATACCTTTCAATAGTTGACAGGACTCAAAGTGATCTCTCCTCATTCTATCATATATGCATTCTGTCATCTCATTCTATGCATCTTAAGATTGTTGTCAATAGCACCTACCCACCATTGTTACATGCACACACATTCATACAACCAATTCTCAGGATCAAATATGTCTTGATAGTTGGCAAGACTACCAAAATGATCTCTACTTGTTCTTATCATTTATGCATTCTGTCATCTCATTCTATGCATCTTTTTTAAAATTTGGGAAGTGAAGTCGCTGGCCACCTATACCCCCATCCCATCTAGTACATCTTTAACAATATGTAGGCAATACATGGGTGGTAATCCTGCTGATATATCAACCCCAGGCCTAAAACATTTTGTTATTGTATGATATGGCACATGTTTTGTATCATTATACATAAATAATAATGATAATACTTAAAAAGAAATTGTAACACCATCACAAAAGTTTTTGTCAGAACGGACAAAGATGCATGATAACATGGATGTAATAATTGATATTTTTTTTTATTGAGATGATAAGGTAAAACATAGTTATAAACTTAGTTTTAAGATATAACTTATGTTATTGAATAATAGCACGTTGTATGTGAATGTGTGTACAAATATATGTATATAATATACAGGTTTGCACACACATCTGCAACTACATGTTCATACACTAATGAATTTTATTTTATTTTGATTGATTTATTTATTTTTTCCCCTTTTTTCTAGAATTAGGTATAGTCTAAAGTTATTCTGCATGCAGCAGAATTGCTGTTTTTCCCTCATATATGTAGTGTAGTAAGTAGCTTTTGTACGGTACATTGCTAACATATAGAGGTCCCTCTCAAGGAAGCATGACCTCACTGCAAGTCCTTATAGGCTTCTGCCATTTGCATTATTACAGCTTTACTTACCCACCAGTGTTTTGGTTGACATTAAAAGTTTTCATACAAAAAAATTCTACTAAAACTGATTGTACACATACACACAGTTATGATTTTCAGTACTTTTTTTTTTTTTTTTTTTTTTCCTTTCTTTCTTTATTAACATGGGTATTTCTTTCTATGTGAGTGGTGTAAGTAGTGGTGGTGATGGTTTTGTGTAGTGGTAACATTACAACATAGATTTGTCACCAAGCTAATAATAGTTTGAGTTCTGTCTTTCCCCTTTATTATTAGCAAGGAACTTTGTCCCTTCTTGTATTCCCAGAGCTAATGGAAAGCCACTCCTAGAATGGGGAACAGGGCTTTTAGATGAACATGGATGTGTGACATCCATATCACTCACTGGCATGTTGATTAACCACATGAGTGAGATGAAGATTTTGCATCAGTAAGTTGTTTACTCAGTTTCATGTGCTTACCAAGGTGTTTGACCATATAACCGAGGTAGCTGGCATAGGGAGGCACATGATTTGCTACTGTTCAGTCCAAGGTTTGTTTATTGTTTGCTCTTCATGTTATTGAGAGCTGAAAAGGTGATAAAGATAAAATTTACATTTTCTTAGGTAACCTGTACTCTAAACCTGTTATAAAGTTAATGTTGAGTGGCCTATGCTGTCAGGTAGTGGACATAATGATGGTGGATGATTGGGTGAGAGGACAGAATTTCATCTTGGGCAGTTCTTTGTAGCAGCCTTTATCTAACATGAGCTCTTCTCTGCAGTAGGACTAGGCTTTCCTCCCTGAAGGAGAGTAAGCTGCTGCTTCACCATCTTATGGTCTTCCTTACAAAGTCCTTGCTCAATGTGAGGTAGTGATAGTGACTGAGACTAACAATGTAATCAGTCACGCTAACATTTTTCTTCCAACCAACACAAGTTTTATTCTTCCCCTTATGAACAAAAGACCCTCTGACTTACCAACATTCCCACAAGTTAGGAATGTCATGTTTCCTTATGTACCCATACCACCTACTTGCTAATCCTGACCTCCCACCCAACTCAACCCAAAACAGTTCTCAGTAATGGTACAGTGTTGTCTATGAGGATAAACATGCTGGTGAATTGTCAAAGACAAGATAATAATTGGTTCTTCAACTTTCACTGACAGGAAACCTGCAGTCCTACAGTGCTTGGCAAGGGTCCTGAGGCCCTCCAGAGATCTTTCTGGAAAGAAACATTGGACTTTTGTCTGTGTTGTATAGTGTGGGACATTTTCTGTGTATTTGGAGGGGTTAATCACTGGTTGTCAGCTCTTCTTGTGTGAAATTTTTATGAAATACAGTTAAAGTTGGAAGGGAAGAATCTTGAGCCCAGCCTGGAGACACTGTCTCCTTGGGGTCGTACCACCAGGTAAAGATGAAGGTGTTGACAGGTATTGAAGATGAATGGCAAGGCAATGATTATCTGATTCCCATCTTGAAGGAGCACCAGTAGCAGGTACATGTCATTAGTCCATCAATGATGAAATACATTACAATGTAATCACCCTTGTATGTCCCTGTTGCCTTGGCTAAACTGTTGGAAATCCAAACTATTTGACATCAGACAAGTATGTTCTCACCTACCCTGTCATTCCCCATTCTGCATTTACACAGATAGTTCAACTCTTACCATAGAATAGGGTATGAAGCAGTATCTACCCCCACACACCAGATCCCCCCTCCCCCCACCTCACTTACTTCAGTCTTCATTCCTATGTTTTGAACTCTCTTCCCCACTCTTTAGGCATTCCTCATCTATCTTAGGGCTCCAATTTACTCAAATCAATCCACCTTATTCTCAACCTTACTACTGAGCTCAGTACACCTGCTTCTTCATTCCACCCCCTTTGCTAGCCTTTCTTTACTGAATTGATGGTAACATAAATAGAATCTGTAGAGAATATGCAATGATTAGTCAGTTAGCTACACAATTTGAAGTCCATGGGGAAAGATGCAATCTGAAGAATTTTATCAAAGGGCAAACAGTCTAACTACTGCATCACTGTAACTAGAAAGGAAGGATTGGGACCAGTGACAGGTCCTGTAAGCCTGACATCAGTGAGAATTATTTCCCCGCTGCCCATTTTCAAAGCCTGTCAACTCACCTCTGTCCAGTGTTACAACCCTGGGGTTCGGTACGTGATCTAAGTCCAGTGTTACAACCCTGGGGTTCGGTACGTGATCTCCTCCAACTTTTCATGCAAAGATCGGACAGTTGGCAACCGGTCTCAACCTAATACTACCATAAGCTAATGACATAGAAGGTGCCACAGTAGTACAACACAGACAACAGTAAAAACTTCCTAGAAATATTTATGGGAGGGCCCAAGGAATGTTGCCAGCCACTGTGAGGGCTGGGGCTTCCAGTTAATGAAAACTGAGGTAGTAATTATTTATTATTAAGGGAACAAGTAAAAGGGAAGGTTTGAATGAAAAGATAAAGATGAAGAAAAAAAAAAAGATGTGTGTGTGTGTGTGTGTATATATATATAATATATATATATAACATCAACAAAGATTGTCAGGACAAGCAACCTCACAGATTAGGTAACTGCTGAAATGTTGAAAAAGGAAGTAATACATACACCAAAGGCCCATATCCACAATTATAACTTGTTTAATGTCCCACCTCAGCACCTCGTGCATGAAGGGTCATCCTAATCATAGGAAAATAAGAAATGAAACATTAAAGATACTGTAGTGGGCTTGTATAAGCAAAGGTTAGAATGTTTTTGTGCATTTCATTCAAATACGTTGAGTCAAAATACTTTTAGTTTTGAGTCTCCCATTAGTGACTCCCTAATTATTAGATAACTCATAACAGCCACCAGCTGAGCACATAGATATCTTTGTTAACATAGCATTTCAGGCCTGGTTTTGGGAACAAGTGTCAGCCCACAGGGCTGCATCCCTATGAGGGATAAGATAAGGTGGAGGTTTTATTGTCAGAAAGTGGATCTTTCTGTCTTGTGGAAAGCAGCGACACCATAAGCAGGCATCTGCAGATGCCAGTCTCTCAGCTGAGAGAAAAGCCAAGTAGACTTACATGTATACAAACACTTGATAGGATAATTATGTAACTGCCAAAAATATTATTTTAACCACAATTTTGTACATTAAACAGAATAAGGAATTCCTAACATCTAACTGGATTTTTGTACGAAACTACACTTTAAATTTTTAATAACAAATTAGGCAGTGTGAAATATGCAAATTTTAAGTAGGAAAGCCTCAAAAGACCAAATATCGGCTGTCCAGTGCTCTTGAGTGGAGTGCATTGTACAAGAATGTTCCTCACTAAAATCCAAGAATGCAGTAGTACAAAGATACTATATTTGTGTGGGGCTTCCCATGTACAACACTGCTTTGCAAGAATGCTTCAATTTTTACTCAATACTGAACACTTTGATATACAGTTTTTTACCCTTTCTTTAATGGCCTCTTGTAATTTAGTATGAGTGCAAATCATGTTTACTTATTTTATGATTTTATGTACATATATGTGATTGTCAAAATAATTTTAATATGCTTGTGAAGTTTCACATTTTTGTCACATAGCAGCATTTTGTGAATCCCGTAAACCCAAAACTCTTTGACCATGTCTTTGTTTGTCATGTGTCCAGAAATCTGTTTAAAAAAAATATATATATATTATTTTCTTGACATGACTGTAGTAAGTAAATATATTGTAGTATGTGCACTGTACTTGGTGTTGAAGAAAAAAATATAGAATTATTTTTCACCAAGGTATTGTATGTAAATCTAAAGATTTTTAGAATTGGCTCAGCCCATTTTGACCGATTTTGTTTAGATTTTGAGGTATAACCTCCCTGCTCTTCATGCGGACTATATTTATGATGTAGGATATTCTTAGCAGTTATAACCCAAAATAAGAAACATGGTCAAAGGGTTTATTACCATCATTTTGGTAACCTATTTGGTAATGTATATTTGTGTAAACTATGATGCACAATATTGTTACTAGTATATATATGTTAAATTACTTCCAATCCTTACTATTTTATTCTGCCACAATGAAATTTCGTACCTTGTTTTCACATGTATAAAAATATCCATAATGTTGTGCCTTCTAATTTGTCCATTTTGTTTTTGTATCCTTGTCAGAAAATTTACATAATCATTTTTGTGTGTGAATATGTGTGTAAACAAATTATTAACTATGCAAAGTCAAAAGTTCCAAGTATGCTGAGCTTTGAGGAAAATTATTAAAGTATAAGAATCATAGTCTTGAATAGGAACTTCAGTTGCTGAGGGGCAAGGCTCTCCTCCCCTTCCTGAAGAAAAGCTAACTGCTGCCGTGGTAGCCCTCAGGACTGACTTCCACCAGGGAAGTCGTTGCTCAGTGTGAGGTAGTGAATGAATGACCAACAGCATATTCAGTCCTTGTTATACCTTGTCCTCCTACTTTACTGAGAATCCCTCTATTTTTCCCAGTGGGTGGGGAAGGGGGACATGGTTCTTCATGCCAACAAGAGAATCAATGTTAAGAGTGCTGTAGGGATTAAGACCGACTTTACTATATATTCAGTTGCCATCAAAACTTCCTCCTTGGGACCAATGATAGATACCTGCTTTTGAGAATTGGTCAACTCTCTTGCCACCATCTGGAGGTGCAAGCCCATTGGGCTGACATTTAGTCTGGGCTGGACCCAGAATCTCTCTCAATTTCAACCATACTCCTTTTCACATGTGGAGAGCTGACATCCAGCAGCTGTCCCTCCCACTCCCTCTTCTACTTTAAGCTGGTAACATAGAAACAGTCTTATACTAATACAACACAGACAACGGTGTTGTTTCTTCCCAGAGAGATCTGTGGTAGCTTCCTAGATCTATTGCCAATTACTGTGGAATTGTGTTTTCCAGTCGGTGAAACTCATAGCAACAATTATTACTATTACTTCACCCTATTATCTACAGGGGGGCTGTCTTCCTCCAGCCCCAAGGTAAGTACTGCCTCATAACTTCCTCGTGATGTCTCCTGGGGTCAATTCCCACCATGGAAGTCTTTGCAAAGTGGAATGTGGTGACTGAGACTGGCAGTATTTCAGTCATTATCAGAACTTTCCTCTTCAATGCTAAATATATGGCAAGGACATTGGAAACAACATCCAACAAACCATCAAAAAAGAAATCAAGCCCCACTTACATTGATAGTCATCCCCACATCAATGTGACTGTTTTGAAATGTCATTTGTACACCTAAGAAAGAACATTCCTGCTTTACATATAGTTTCCTCATGACAGGAAATGAACCTCCCACCTTCCAATGTGAAGATCCCATCACACTACCCCATATACCACTTTACGGAACACTGCAACAACCATCTATCCAGTCATTTAACTCCCCAAATAAGAATGACACTACACCAGATTTTGAGCAAAAAAACACAAATTCCTCAATCATCATCCACAACTTACAAAACCAGTACTCCCAACCAAATTGTAAACATCTTTGACTAATTAGACCAAAATATGAAATATAACATACAACAGCAGCACAATAAAGGCAACAGAATATAACTAACAACCCCTTTTCTTTCTGTGAAATGGGATATTGATCTATGAGTGGCAATCATCAAGGATACCCCAGCTTATCACAAGCTAGCTTGTGAGTTAAAGAAAACAGCAAGTATATGCATCTGTGACCTTGCCCCACAATGGCTGGTTAGTGACCTTTGCAGAGAGCAACATCAGAATGCATGGTAATGTGGAGTAAACCTTTTCAGTATGATTCCTTGTTCTCAAATTGGAATAGATCTGCACATTCTGGATATAAAGGGTCATACTCAGTTGAGGTTATGGAAATTCATATTGTTGATTTTCATTATTTTAATGGTTCAAGAGATGGATCTGTGACAGGTGAGTGCAGCAGTCTAATGTATATTTTCACTGATGTTAATTTTTTTTTTTGTGATTATCCAATTATTTTGAGCTAGTGATACAGAAAATGGAATTAACAAGAGTGATTAAATAAAATCTAAGCACTGTCAAAAATTAATTAGCATAATAGTGATGAAAACCTGTACCTGGTTTAGACATAGTTTTTTGTGGTTTCAAACAGATTTTGAGGAAGTTTGATAATGACCTATTCCATACACTTAGGTCTCTTAATCCAACACTCACCAATTGCCACTTGTGCAGACCCTTCGGCCCAGGACATAAACCCACTGTAGGAATTGGCCCAGGACATAAAACACCACCAATTCCCAAAGTGGGTTTATGTTCGGCCCAAACGTCCACACAAGTGGGGGTTGGTGAGCGTTGAATTAAGAGACCTTGATGTACTATTTTATGGTCCATGCTGGATTGTTTTATTTAACTGTGTGGCTTCTTTTGGTGAAAATAAGCTAATTATGGAAAGACAGAGTAAGACATCAAGATAGCATTGTTTGTACACACGGTGCAAGTGTCATGCAAGAACAAATTGTGATTACAATAAGTTGTGGGTTCATTGCCCAGACACCTGAAGATGGATTGATTGATTGGCTATAAAATTGGTGTGTGTAGATGCTGTTACAAAGTGAAGAGATTTCCTACCAACCAATTCAGAGCTTAAAAAGTGATGTACATGGACATTTGAACATGGGTTGCACATCCAGAGAGAGAACAAAGTGTTTTCAAAAGATTGTTGATTGTGAGACCATGTGATCTCCAATGGAAGTCTGGCTGGTATCATGGTCTTCATTAGTAGAAGATGATTTCAGCAAACAGCACAATAGAAGCTAGAAGGATGCCAATAACAAACACATAGAAAGCTCCTTGTAAATGTTCCAGTGTGATTTTCTGCAAGGAAAGGATCATTCAAAATTTCAGTAAGGGTTTATGCATATGTTGTTTACACAAATTCCTGTAAATAGTCCCTTCAGGCTTAAATTGGAATGTCTAATGAATCACTGCAAACCACAGTTTTGTGAGCAGTAGATCCTAGATACTTAAATCAGAGTTGATAATGCACCATAAGAAACAAAAAGTGGAAAAAATATTTGATTCTTAGCACACATTGTAAGATATCCACCTGTGTTACCGAAGAAGTATCTATCTGGTCAGCCTGATTTTGTTCCTGGTTGTCCCCAGAGTCTGCCTTAAGGTTGTCAAATGCTGCAAACCTGAGGGAATCTTGAAAGAACTTATCTGTGAGACCTCCAGAGAGAAGCCTGATGAAAACCTTGGAAGAACAAAAAAAAAAAAAAGTCTCAGGACAGCTTCCAGTCAAGGATAACAAGTTCATTATTTCGGTGAAGTAAATGGTTGTAGTATCTCATTATTTTATTTATTTATTTTATTTTTATTTATTTATTATATATATATATATATACATGCATATATACATATACTGTATATATATATATATATATATTTTTTTTTTTTTTTTTTTTTTTTTTTTTTTTTTTTCTAGAAAAAAAGGAAAAAAATCCACTCCATCACATGCAAATTTGTTAACCAACATGTTTCTTTTTGTGTATGTTTTGGTATGTTCAGCAGGTGTCCTCTTGAACAGTGATCTAGAAATAACTAGGACATTAGTTGAGTAACACAGAGGAGACTAGTGACTAAAAAAGAAAATAGAACAAAGGTGAGTGTTATAGATAGAAGTGTTCCACCAATAGGAATGTTAAATTAAAGTGAAGAGGAATGAGAAATTTGCTTGTTTAGGAAATTACATTGTTTAGGATAGATGTAAAAAAAGTGGGGAGTGTGGAAGGAATCTGATAGAGGAAAAGGTAAAGGGGATAGACAGATGCTAATGAATATAAAGGTAGTAAGGGGAAGATGGATGAATTTTTTTTTTTTTTTTTTTTTTTTTTTTAAATATAACGAAGGAAAGGGAGGCTTTGACTGCAACAGTGGGAGGAATGATAGGGCCATTCGAAAAAAGATGCAAAAAGCACTGACAGAATGACACTTAGAAAAGCACCTAGGTTATGTGACAAAATGAGAAAATGATTGCTATTGCTGGCTTCTGAATAGTGTGAGAGGGGAAGGAACTAATTTCTTATTTATTTTGCTTCCAGAGGATGGCCGTCTCCTCTGTGTAATGTTTCCGTTCACCGGAAGAGTACCAAAAGTTAAAAAAAAATATATATATATATAAATAAATTTGTGAACATACAGACTGTTAGGACACTCGGGTAAATACCTTGTCAATGTTTTTCTTGAGTGGGGAATTCTTGGGAAGTATCCCAGCGATATTAAAGGAATTGAAACATTCCTCTTGGATGCGGACCGTTGACTCTCCCCGACTGTTTGTGAAATGGACATTTTTCGCGTACTCGAGGTGTTGTTTATTGCTTACGACCACCATTTCTCTTCGGGAGACTCTCCTGGTAAAAAGAGAACAAATAAATAAATATCGAACGTTTGCTAAATTTTATGCACTCGAAAACCGTTGTTCAGATTCGTAAGTGTACAATGAAACCAATTGATCGAATATACTTAAGAAAATATGCTCAATACGTTTTTTACTTCAGCCTTATTATCCGATTAATAAGTCAATATATATAGATATAAACTGTCAAATCTTAATTCGACACGAGCGAAGTTTACAGAACCGGGTATAGCAAAGACCATGGTGAACCGACACTTTAGTCACGCATAAGTGAACCAATACATGAAAGTTTAAATATAAATGAACTTATTTTCCCCGCCTGTACATAAGATATAAAGATAAAAAAGCATGTGGAGCGAAAGCTCATAAGTTGGTATGGGAGGGTGCGTTATGGGAGCAAGAACCCGCAGAAAACGACACTAGAAGTAAAGAACAGCAAAGTTCGTGTTTTCAGTATCGATGCCCCATCATTTAAAATAAATAAAAAAATAAAGAATAAATATCATTATGCTGGATTGAATTATATTCCTTTGAAATTTTGCCAGAAATCAATTACAGGACAGAATTTCTACCCCTTTGAAATTTCTCACAAATACAATTTAAGAACGTTTTCCTTTTAGCAGATATTTGATGTGAGAACTAAAAATACATAACTCTGTCCTATCCAGCCTGGGGACTTTTTCTCTCTGTTGCTATGATCAGCCCCTTTGCATTAACAATCCTACATATTTTTCGCACCATATAAATTATTTGATCGTCCCAGATGATAAGATTGAAATAAGTAAGAAATGAAACATGTAAAGATATAGGTAAAACATATGGTCATTACTTAAAGTCATCATCGAAACTCTTTGTAGGCTCGTATCGTGGAGCCAGATTTCGAATGTGGACATCAAGCGACTCTCCAAATTCTTTCTTAAAGATGTTCCCGAATCCTGTCACCTCCAGCCCAGATTCATCAAGTTCTTTGAAGGACGTGATTGGATCTTCAAAAGCCTGGAAGCAAGAATGATACTTTGTTAGGTCTGACTGTCGAGGTTCTGTTACTAAACATTCTACTTTAAGTTCAAATCACCCTTTCATTATTGTACCATCAATATGGAACCTTTTTCTAGGGCTGGGCGCGTTCCTCAGTGCGTTCCGCTTTAGTTTGACCGCGGTTAGCGCTCCCAGACTATTAAAGCAATATAGGTTATAGGTGCCGGTATAGTATGTGGCCTACGAAATGTTTCTTTGGTATAGTATGTGGCCTACCGGACTTATATTTCGGTATAAACCTCCTGTCTCTTAAGCTTTGATAGTTTGGGAGCACCAACCGGGGCCAAACTAAAGCGTAACGCACCAAAGAACGCGCCCAGTTTTGGCTTTTTCTTCAGTTTAAGAGTTGGGTGCGTTATCGCCGGACAGGTAGTGCGTTACTGCCGAACAGATAGTGCATTACCCAAAAATCTGGGGTACAGTTCCGTCAATGTGTTACCGTTTTTAATTTCCTTAGAGCTGTTCGCGTTACCGCGCGCGCGTGTGTGTATATATATATGCACCACTCTAAGGTAATTAAAATTGGTAACGCATTGACGAAAATGCACCCCAGATTTTCCGGTAACACCCTACATGTCCGGTGGTAACGCGCCCACGACCTGACGCGTACAGGAGTCGACAACCTTTACATGAGATTGTGCCAGTTTCTTTGATGTGTATAACTCTGCATGACAACAGCTTCTTAGTCCGCAAGTTAACGTCAGTAAATGATAAATCCTGAATGATTTGGCTTTAGTTTGATTTCTAATCGTGGCAATTTGTTTATTTGAAGTAGTGATGTTATTTTTCGACGCTGTAGCAAGATTAAGCCTACTGGCGTACCAGGGTCATCCTTGTTAGGTGATGCGCCTGGCAGCAGTGGCGGCGCCAGGGGGGGCTTGGGGGGGCTTTAGCCTCCCAAAAAAAGTGGACAGCCCCCCCAACTGAAAAGAGCAAATTGAAATTTTAAAACACTCGTTGAAATAATTTTATTAAGTGGAATTTTTAATTGCCAGGGCTAAAGATTCGTCAGCCATCAGTGCTAGCCCTACCATTAACCCCCTCCCCTTCTGAAATGAGGATAATATATGTGTATTATCATATTACTATTAGCTCCCCCAAAAATTTACTCAGACCCCCCTTAGCCTCCCCAACTAAAAATTCGTGGCGCCGCCGCTGCCTGACAGAGGTTGCAGACCCCTGCTATAGTATATAGTAAACCCACCAGAAATGCTAGTAAGCATAGCTGGGCGCATTATCACCGGACTGGTAGTGCGTTAGTAACGCTAGCGGTAGCGCAAGTGCCCAGCTCTGGTTATTTTATGTTTTAGAATAGGGAATATTAATGTAGCAGATTAGGTATTATTTTATTGAGAATATTCGTAAGAAGTAAATACTTCTCCATTTCATTTTTTCATCAAAGTCAGTCTAAAGGAAATTAAAATCGGTAACGTATTGGCGGTAATGTACCTCAGTTTTTTCGATAACGCATTGACGGTAATGCACTACCTGTCCGCGGTAACGCGCCCAGCTTTGCTAATAAGGCGCACGCAGAATCCGTCATAGGAAAGACGCCTAGAGTCTCCCGTCACGAGCAAAATACCCAAATACTCTTACATTTAGGAAATAAACTCGCATACCTTCACCATCATGTATGCAGTCAAGTTGCAAGAGAAGCTGACGGCGGCCACGAATCCCATGACCATCAGGAAGAGGACGAAGACTCTGAGAGTCTTCTCGGGATGACGAACGCTCTGGTTGGTAAACATGGCTACCGTGTACAGCAGAGATATTGCCAGACTGTCGTGGGAAGAAAAATAAAAGAGAACAGGAGAGAAAGCCTGTCAACTCCAATGTCGGTCACGCATATTTTAACTTTCTTAATAGGTATGTAAAATCATATAATTTGCATTCGTGTTTGGAAAATATAGGGCATGTGGAGACACGTTGCGTTGCACATGCCAACCGAAAGACAGAAAACGGGTGCCATCACGTCTGCAACGGAAGCTGGTGTCTGTGGATTAGCAAGTTATGCATTTTATTGATAGAGTTCTTTATGGAAGATGTAATTCTATTTCCTGAGCCAAGTTTGCCTGTCTAATGAAGAAACCATTTTATATCTGGAAAAAGCAATATAACTAGACATGTCTTAGATTTCACACCATATATGAATATATACCGATAAAGAATGAAGATGTCTTGTTATCATCCGCTGGACACCCAGTCTATCAAGACACCCAGAGAGGAGAGAGAAAAGAGGAGTCTTCGCGTGTGGAAAAGCAAGACTTACCTGGAGAATCTTTTGTCTTCATCCCCAATAGTAATCCTAGCGAAGCCAGGAAGGAGGAGGGTTGCAACGACCATAGAGCAGAACAAAGCAATCCAGACGCTCAGGGTGAAGGGGAACGTGAGTGCCTGCCACTTGGGGACTTCGATGGGTGACGGCGTCAGAAAGCACGAGGAATCGAAGGTGTAGGCGCTAGTGTAAGTTATGTAGTTTGTCCTAATATGGTCCATGAAAATGTCTGCAAGGCCCAAGTCTCCAGACTCGCTTCTGATCTGTTTGAAAAAAAAAGATCAATGAATTGCTAAATTCTTACATAAGATCTTTAATAATGTCTTCTTATAACGATATATCAGACCCTACATAATTACTTGTATCCATATAGCAAGGACTAACACCCGTTCAACCTTTTCCACGATGCCTGTGTATGTGCCGTTTTCAAGAAGAAACCCCCATTTGTGAGGTCCAGGGTCGCGCCAGATGACGGAGAAGTTGAGGGCCTTTGCAAGGGTCCGAATAACCAGCACGTCCATTCCATGGACAGGCACGAACTCGCCCTCAGGAGTGGTACTTCCAAAGCTGGTGGGGGCGTGGGCGAAGATGAAGACCGTTAACGGAAACCTTTGCAAGTCGGTGACCTGGTGAGGTAAGATGGTGTATGTAGTTGCCGACAAGTCTATTATAAGAAACACCACAAGTGAGGACGGAGCCTTTGTTAGTAAGACCTCTCGCTTGGTATAGCTTTATCAAGTGCTTGATAAAGCTGTTACAAGCGAGAGGTCTTACTAATGAAGGTCCTGTCCCCCTATGGTGTTTCTTTTGATAGGCAAGATGGTACAGGATATATTATTCTTGACTCAGTCTGAGCGAAACTATGCACAATTAATTAGTGACATGCCTGTAATGGGAATTTACCTTGTCCGGGAAGAAATCAACATTTATGGACGATGTGTTGTTTGATATTAGACTAATGAAACGGAATGGCTTCCAGCTGTACTGCCAGTGCGTGTACACTTCCAGTCGGCTGCCAGTTAGGTCGGGACTGCAAAACAAACCAGTTTACACATGGCACCCTTAACATGAAATTAATAAGAGCTTGTTTATTAGTTTGCATTCTGGAGGTAGGCTGGAAGATCACCCTCTTGGGGTCAATGGTATAATTACCAGTTAGAAAAAAATAAACGAAGTTATAATAAGTGATAGTTTAGCATCAAGAGTGAAGTTACGGCTGCTTTGACAAGCCAAGTAAAACGTAAACCAAAGAAGTTAGTTTTCATCTTATGATGAAGCGATGGTAGCATATGCGCGCTATACCCTCCACTTCGACTGGAAGCCCTGATGCTACTGGTACACAATATGTTGGAAAAAAAAAGCCTCTGGCCCAGATCTGTCCCGCGCTGTGACATTACACATCACACGCTCAAACTACATCATTCAGTTTGAAGTGTTTCACATTGCATATCATAGTCTATTGTATGGATGGGGATTTATGCGTGATAGGACAGTTAACTGCTTCGAAGATGGCATGCCCGTTTGGAGATGGTCGAAAAGAAAGTTCAGATGACTCAAAAGACTGAAAGACTCGAAGACTCAAAGCTTACGTACCGGACAAAAATCGCGTTCATGCTTTTGTAGACTTTAGTGGTGGTCGAGATGGCTTCCAACTGAGACTTTGATGACCCAAAGAAGAGATACCGACCCTCAAAGTCCCACACCCTATCTTGAGACTCAAGAAAATCGTGGAAAGTAGCCATGATTCTATCCTCTAGACCTGGAAGTTGATTCATTGTGGTCTGATTGTTCCTGGACCCAGGTGAGGGACTATTAGTGATGTAAATGATATAGGCATCACACACAGATTGTCGCCAGCGTATCTCCTTTATCTTGCAGCAGTCGCTCAGTTGAATCATCTGGAAAACAGCACATAGTCGTACGTTACGAAGAGAAATTATCATATAACGAAATACACCTGAAAGGATGAATTGCGATGAATCTTCTACTCGCCCCATATATCAACCTGAACAGTATTAAAAGTATGGTTCGTTATTCAAGTAATTATTGTTATTTATTTATTTATTTGTTTACCGTTAATGAATTAAAACCTGAGGAAAATATGCCTCTGTATTTTGTATTTGACTATAAGCTCCCCTACTACCACAGTGGAGTATCAAGTGTGTACTAGTCAAGTTTATGAGCAAGGTTGAGGACAGACCAGGCCATACTGAGAGTCATAGTTCCCTTGTGAACGCAGTGGAGGCATGGAAACGTACATAATGTGTGGACCTTGCAGAATTGCTCAAATTGACAAAGTAAACCAAATAAGTACCATTACTCGCCTGAAGAGGACGTTGCTGTTGGAAGAGCCAGTCGCGAAGCGCGCGAAGGAGAGGGTCGTCAGGAGCGTCGACGCCAACCTCGACCAAACTCGGACGACATTCTTTGAGATCGTTGGTAAGAACGCGATGGAGTAAGGTTCTCGTGGCAGCCCAAAGACTGTCGACATAGCGACAGAATTAATTCTCACTCGTGGGAGTTCGATTATATTAGTAAAGTTCCTGCCATTTTTTGGTACATTTTCCGAATATTGTTAGTTTAGATTTTTGTCCTAATTTTTTTTTTTTAATATTGTGAAATAGGGATAGTTTTCGTATCTTTGAAACGTCTACAAAACTAATGTCTATAACTTAATGTAAGTACAGTATACATATCTAAAGCCATCAATGACCATTTTTATTTGATGAAAAACTCATTGTCGTTGTTTTACGTTTAGTTTTTCACTTCCCTCACTAGATTTTCCAACCTTGTGCATCCTTACACCTTCCCTATTGCCTCTCTTTGATTTGGTCTTATGCCTTTGCAGAACCTTCATGCAAACATATCCAGTGTGTGTGTGTGTGTGTGCGTGCGTGCATGCATGCAGGGTCAAACCAGAAATTATATTCGTTGCCGGGGGTGGGGGGCACAATGATTCCCCGAACTTAAATTTGAATATCAGTCTCACACCAAAAGTAAAACAAGTTATGGAAAAAGTATTCACACAGAGGGCTTTCTATTCAGAAACGCACATTATTTCAGTTCTTTTAATATGTTATATATCGAGTATTACACCTAGATTAAACAAGTATTTCATATATAATATTCCCATATATAAGAGTAGCCTAGATGCTCTCTAGATTTAAACACACTTGCTGTCTAGAGAATCAATCTGTGATGTCAGTATCTTTGTCAACGACTCTGCCTGCATGAACGCCACCATCGCCATAACGACAACGATCCTGAAGGAGACACAGAGTTAGATCAATATTAGACAAGTAAAAGCGTTAATTCTCCAGCTAGATTATATATGTTGTATTGATATTGTAGAATTACCAGCAATTTGAAATGGAGCAAGGCATTGTGGTCCTGGAAACGCAGACACATTGTAGACTGAATTAGATTAATCTATAATCATCTTTATATACTTAAGCTCTGTTCATTAGCATTCAAATGAAAGGTTAATTTATTAGGCCATATGCTTGACTAAATTGTGACGTCTGAAATGCAAATAACGCGGTTTTTTTGTGTGTATATGTTTCCAAAACTACACAACACGGCGAGTCGTCACCGCGAGGGGCGAGGTGCAATGGCGGCAGGGGAAGGGAGGAGGAGGAACGTAAAAACGATCTGCTCAAAAGGTTTTTGATTGAAGAAACCAATTAGCGCGTTTGAATCTATCAGTAGGAAAATGTGAGTGTTAATGTCAGATCACTTTTTTGAAAACTGTGACGTCAACTGTCTGGAAGGACAAGTATTCATTACTGATGAACTTTATAATTGAATGTTGCAGGGAGATCACAGGCTGTGGATGGCGAATACTTCCGCCCTTTTTTTCTTAGCATTGTAACAGGTCGAATTCGCAGTGTGTATTAGCACGGACACCTGTGGTTGCACACACACGCGCGCGCGCACACACACACACACACGTCGGTCGAAGTGACAGCGAAGTTTGGAACTCCAGGAAAAAATCAAGTTTCATCGATCTCAACAACCAGGGAGTACATTTGTTGTATTAGTAGGGAAGGGGAAAGCTCGTGGTGTAGTGGGAAGGTGAAGAAAAAGGAGAAAGGGAAGGATTGCTGAGGAAAATGGAAGGAAATGAGGAAGGGGACGAACGGGCCCCGGATGTTAGAAGGGGTGTAAACAAAAGGAGTGCAGAACTCATAGACGAGGGAGAACAGAGAAGCAGAGTTGTCAAAAGCAGAAATATAGATAACAGCAGTTCAATGGAAAGAGAGGATAACTGCTTTTATGGGTTTGATGAGGGAAGAGATGACAACCTCGCCCGACTAGTAAATCTAGAGGAGGGAAAAAAAAAATTAATGAAGCATGGGAGGTCAGGTTTAACTAATTAACACTAGTTACACAAAGAGTTGATAAACTGGAAGAACTAAAGAAGGAGAATCAAAACATAACTAAAGAAATAGAAGAATTAAAAAGACAGCTAATGGGAATGAGGGATAAAAGAGGAATAATAAAGAGAATAAAGACTCCATAGCATAAGAGGTAAGTGGTTGGAAAAAAATACAAGAGAACAATGAAATTGAATTTAGAGATATAGTGAAACAGTAGATGAAAGAAACTAAGGACACAGTTATGAAAGTGACGAGGGAGAAGGAGAATATAGTAAGAGACTTAGCGGATAAAAAGAAATGTGTAATTATATTAGGGATGGAAGAGAAGTATAATCTAAATAGGACTACAAGAATATAGGAGGAAAAGGAAAAAGTAAGATATTAGAAGTAGTTCAAGAAGATGAACCAGAAACAGGGACAGAAATAGAATAAATATATAGACTGGGGAAATACAATACAGACAACACCAGACCAATTAAGGTTAAATTCAGGTCACAAACGACAGCAGAGAGTATCTTAGCAAAAACAGGGAAACTAGCAGACAGTGATCAATATAAACAGGTATGGATAAAAAAGAGAAATGAATAAAGAGGAAAGAGAGGATGAGAAAGCATAAAGACTAGAAGCTAAGGAAAAAACAAGAAAACAGAGTCAAAGAGATATTCTATTGAAGAGTAGTGGAGCTACAAACATTAGAGCAAAGAAGAGAGAGGAAACTTGATAATTATTTATTGAATCATGAAAGGCCCCATGTAAGGGGGAAAGAGCCTTTGGTATATGTATGAAAGGCATAGAAACTATTGATAGAGAGGATCTTATAAAATGGGATAGTAGAAATACAAGAGGACACGGAAAGAAAATCAAGAAAGACAGTTATAGAAGAGACCTGAAAAAGAACAGCTTTCCCCACAGAGTAATAGACGTTTGGAACAATTTAGATGAGAAAGTGATGTGTGCAAAAACAATACACGAATTTAAAAACAGTCTAGATAAAACGAGATATGAAGACGGGATACCACGAGCATAGCTCCCCTTCCCGTAAAATACAACTAGGTAACTAGGTAAATACACACACACCGCTAATTCAGCGATCGGACCAAGTTCGAGTCTCGCCCAGTTCATAATGATCCTTCGCTATTTCACGATGTTTGATCGATACAGCGTTGACAATGTCCCTGAATCCCTGAAGTTATTTGAGATGAGAAAAAAAAAAATCGTGGGGAACGAGTCTGCCACTCGACTGTGGTCCTCAGACTTCTTGTTTGGCCACCAATGCCACCAGTATTTTCATACGCTCTAGATTTTGTGGTTTCCAAACTAGGGGGCGCGCCCCACCAGAAAGGCGTGAGGAGAATACAATGGTAGGAGGGGGGGAGTAATGACATCTGCTCAATAACCATTGTTTAATAAGAATAATGAAAACTTTCCAAGAATAAGTATCTTCCGTAACATACGTGCAAAGTATAGTTCTATCAGTCACCCCCAACCTTTTATTAGCCACCTAACCTTATATATTTTAAGATGTAGATAGAAAAATGTATACATAATTTCATATCAATGCAAAAAAGGGGGAGTGACGTGCGGGTCTGCTGGAAGCAAAATGGGGGATGTCGTATAAGATAGTTTGGGAACCACTATTCGAAATAAATTGATGTAGCCTCATGCGTAATACAATAGCGTTGAAACAACCATGAACTTGATCTTTCACGACAAACATGAAGAACTGAAAACTATCTGGATGAGTTGCTTCTAAAAAAGTTCTTGAACTAAAAGTAGGACTATGTGTGTGTGTGTGTGTGTGTGTGTGTGTGTGTGTGTGTGTGTGTGTGTGTGTGTGTGTGTGTGTGTGTGTGTGTGTGTGTGTGTGTGTGTGTGTGTGTGTGTGTGTGTGTGTGTGTGTGTGTGTGTGTGTGTGTGTGTGACTATGACATCTAAAGTATTTGTTGCACTCGATCTTTCGGAAGATTGACAGTTCCACGGCAGCCATGTGTAGAAAGAAATTCCTTTTCTCGATCTGATGCATCCGTATGCTTTATGGTAGGGGATCATCCGTTGAAACATTTCCAAATATTGACGCGCCTCGGATTTTGCATAGTATTCTTCCAGAAAACATACAAAAAATAATAATAGATAAAAAGTTGATGACTGGTGAAATAGTTCTGCCAACTTGTATTTTCATCTTTATACAAAGTTATCTATACATCGTGTGTACATTTCATAAATTCGTCAAATTGCGATCATTAATCACCAGCCATTCACAGAATGTGCTCCCATGCTAAGGAGTTTAGGATCTCTGAAATCACCACGAAAGGAGCGTATCTAACGATTTTTTATTTATCTATTTTTTATTTCCAAAACTGAGGTCAGGGTAAGTCTTTTAAACACAATATGTCAAAGAAAGTATCATCAATGGCTAATCCCTATCATGGTATGCATTACGGAAAATTCGTTCGGCTCAGCTAAGAGTAACATATTTGGACATGATAACTAGTGATAAGGTCTGTTGCGTAACGAAGGCAAACTTCTGGCGCAACGACTCAACATTTCCGGAACTCTTTTTTGACATACCTGTCGGTCAACAAACATCAAAGAGAAATGTCGACAATTAACTATTGTGCAATTGGTCTCAAGTCGTTTACTAAAAATGTCAAAAGAATGGCTATAAATTGTTGGTGCTAAGAGGGGTTAAGGTGCATTTCCCACAAGCTACCAAAAAGGAAATGGTGATCGTTTCTTAACTGTCGACAGTTGGCGCGTCAGCGTTATATTTGTAGTTTAATATGGCTGCTTTGCAAAGGTGAGGACAAAGATAAGTTTTGTTTGAATTATCAAGAACAAAAGGACCTATTGATTCACATGATTTATTTGAAAGACAAATTTAACAGTAACAAATAAACACATACATGTACTATATACATACTTGCATGTATAACGTGCACATGAATTAATTTACAAGCATATATGTAATATTAGCATATCAAGTATATGCCTATACATAAAACTAAGCTGTAGATCCAGTATCAGAAAAAAAAACTATATTCTGCATACTACGACCACAGTAGGCTAGTACAGAAAGGTGGTGAGCGAAATTGATCTATGATACAGAAATCAAGAATAGGAACAACGGGGGACTGAAGTCAACGGGACGTTGTCAAGTTATAGTACATTTGAAGGAGACTGAGTGAAGTCAGAGCGGACCACCTTGGTAATAAGTGTATTGATGGTTACACAAATATTACCACCCGGGAATCATTGCCATTCAAAAGAGTTGAAATTGGGAAGACGTTTTATTAAGGAGGATGTTTCTTGCAAAAAGTGGTAGATTAAATTGAATTTGAATGAAATAGCTTCAACCCGGTCCGGAAACCGAATGACATTGATATACTATGTTGTGGGCGCACGGCAGGCTTGGCCTAACATGGAACCCTATCGATAATAGCAATGTTTGTTCATTTCTTTATGGAATTTTCCAGAAGAGTTTGTGCATTGGCGGTGGTTTTGGTGATAGTGTCATCATCGGAGAGTATGAAATCGTTGACACCAAAGTTTGTGGTTCCTTCGACGCAGCAGTCGAGGTGAGTTTGTTGTTTTGTGTGGATGCTGGCAACTGACATCTGGTTTGTTTACTTTGGAAAGAAAGAAGTCGATGGCTCATACTACACTATTGAACCAAAATTCTATAGGTTATTTGACCTTTACCTTCAAGAGCTTAATGGTAAGATTTTTTAATAGGACTTTATTTTTAGGATATTTATTGCTTTTAGTGTCATAAGTTTGTTTGTCTTCTCATACTCAATGTGCCTGACGTCACGTCGCTTTTTTTCTTTACTGAATGAAATAGAATTTCCTTATCTGGACTTTACGTAGAATAGCAGTAGGTTCTTTGTTTTGAATCCTGATATTAATTAACATATGAATTAATTTTCTCCAATTGTTTCACGAATACCAACAGTCTCTGGCAAGCCACGAGAAATATGTTGCAGTATCTTTTGACTCAAGATCTTCTGCACTGTCGTGTGAATCTTCTTCGTATCGGCAATTCACCCGACGACAAGTATTTCGAAGCTGTGCACGACTCGCTTCTCAGTCTACAACGACCATTGCAGGTGAGAAGACAGTATATGTAAAGATTTTCATGAATCTATTTACCATTGCAGATTATGGAAGGAAATTAAATTGTTTAACCCTTGAGGCTATTCGTATTCAAATTACTGGGAAATTTGAATTTCCTGAAGCTGAAATCGACAGAATTTTTGAGACATAGTAACATCACATTTAGACGACATGACGTCATCCTTTGATTCCACAATAAACTCGATCGAGTGATATATTTCTGAACAAATCCTTCCTCATTGATCCTTCACTTTCAGATGTTTGACATCTCCGCTTGCTGTATGTTCGACCAAGTACTATGGAGTCAGTCTAAATGTGACGCTTATGTTGTATATCTCGAAGAACACAAAATCCCAGAGGAACTCAACTTTTCTCACCAAGCTATGGTCTATTTCTGGAATCATCTGAGAGTTGATGATGGTGGATGGGACTTCCAAGGGAAATACATAATTCTTGGATCATCACGACAGCAGTTGGAGACATTAGCAACAACTTTAAAGATCAGAAGAACAATGAATGTTGTTTTTGCATAGTATGTAAATTCCTCGTCTTTCGCCATTGTATAATAAATACGAATTCAAGACTTTTATGAGTAAAGGGTTCGATTTTGGTGAATCTTAATTGATAATCACGTCTGAGCAGATGGCATGAGCGATGACAAATTATGTACAAGAGCCCATACATACTCAGTTTGGTTGTGCAGTTCGCCTGTTCAAGCTTAGCACACACACACACTCAATCTCTCTCTCTCTCTCTCTCTCTCTCTCTCACACACACACACACACACACACACACACACACACACACACACACACACACACACACACACACACACACACACACACACACACACACACACACACACACACACACACACACACATGCAAACACGCACACACGCGCGCACACACGCGCGCACGCACGCGCACACACACACACACACACACACACACACACACACACACACACACACACACACACACACACACACACACACACACACACACACACACATACACACACACACTGAATATATATATATCTATCAATCTACCTATTATCTATCTATCTACCTACTTATCTATCTATCTATCTATCTATCTAATTATCAATCTGTCTATCTACCCATCTATCTATCTATCTATCTATCTATCTATCTATCTATCTATCTATCTATCTATCTATCTATCTACTTATATATCCACCCAGAGATATATTGATCTCTCTATCCACCCATCTATCTATCTATATATCTATCTTCTTACCTATCTAATTATCTACCTACCTACCTATCTATCTATCTATCTATCTATCTATCTATCTATCTATCTATCTATCTATCTATCTATCTATCTACTTATATATTCACCCAGAGATATATTTATCTCTCTATCTATCTATATATCTATCTTTTTATCTGTCTACCTATTTATCAATCTGCCTACATATCTACCTATCTATCTATCTATGTATATATCTATCTATCTATCTATCTATCTATCTATATGTCTGTCTACCTATATTCTTATCTATCTATCTATCTATCTATCTATCTATCTATCTATCTACTTATATATCCACCCAGAGATATATTGATCTCTCTATCCACCCATCTATCTATCTATATATCTATCTTCTTACCTATCTACCTATCTACCTACCTACCTACCCACCTATCTATCTATCTATCTATCTATCTATCTATCTATCTATCTATCTATCTATCTATCTATCTATCTATCTACTTATATATTCACCCAGAGATATATTTATCTCTCTATCTATCTATATATCTATCTTTTTATCTGTCTACCTATTTATCAATCTGCCTACATATCTACCTATCTATCTATCTATCTATCTATCTATCTATCTATCTATCTATCTATCTATATGTCTGTCTACCTATATTCTTATCTATCTATCTATCTATCTATCTATCTATCTATCTATCTACTTATATATCCACCCAGAGATATATTGATCTCTCTATCCACCCATCTATCTATCTATATATCTATCTTCTTACCTATCTACCTATCTACCTACCTACCTACCCACCTATCTATCTATCTATCTATCTATCTATCTATCTATCTATCTATCTATCTATCTATCTATCTATCTATCTATCTACTTATATATTCACCCAGAGATATATTTATCTCTCTATCTATCTATATATCTATCTTTTTATCTGTCTACCTATTTATCAATCTGCCTACATATCTACCTATCTATCTATCTATATATATATATATATCTATCTATCTATCTATCTATCTATATGTCTGTCTACCTATATTCTTATCTATTTATCTATCAATCTATATTATCTATCCATCTATCCATCCATTCATCCATCCATCTATCTATCTATCTATCTATCTATCTATCTATCTATCTATCTATCTATCTATCTATCTATCTATCTATCTATCTATCTATCTATCTATCTATCTATCTATCTATCTATCCACCTACCAAACACACACATTTAGCATGACCGTACACCTGCCCACACAGACCACAAATACTAAGCTCCTTTTCTTCGTGAGGACAGTCCCACTTCGGGAGGACTCGATCTCGCTGTCTTCAGCCACTGGTTCTACAGCTACGAAAAATTCCGCCCCCTCGGACGATTCACCAACTCGACGACTCCAAATCTCCGGCGTGACTTCTTCCCGGAGAAGGTGAGTTCCTTCTTTGGATTGCACAAACTTCTTCGTGACTCGAGTATTTAGTTCATCTGTCGTATAGTGTGTTTATATTTATTTAGTGTGTCCTTTTTTCCGCAGTGAAAGGATAATGTGTGTATGTGTATATGCTTACAATGAGTGTATGTGTATGTATGTGTATATGCATATGTATGTGTATGTGTATATGTACTGTATATGAATATGTATATGTATACGTGTATATCTATATGCATATGTATGTATGTGTATATGTACTGTATATGTATATGTATATGTATATGTATATATACATGTATATGCACTGTATATGAATATGTATATGTGTATGTATATGTATATGTATATGTACATGTACATGTACATGTACATGTACATGTACATGTACATGTACATGTACATGTATATGTGTATGTGTATGTCTATGTCTATGGGTATGTATATGTATATGTATATGTATATGTGTAAATATATGTATATGCATATGTATGAGCATGTGTATATGTACTGTATATGTGTATGTATATGTATATGTATACGTATATGCATATGTATATGTATATGTATATATATGTATATGCATATGCATATGCATATGTATATGTATATGTATATGTATATGTATATGCATATGAATATGTATATGAATTTGTATATGTATATGCATATGTATATGCGTATACATATGTATATGAATTTGTATATGCATATGCATATGTATATGCGTATACATATGTATATGAATTTGTATATGCATATGCGTATTTGTTTGTATATGTATATGTTTAATTGTATGTGTACAGCATATACTAATTGCCTCATTATTGAAATGCCCGACTCAATCATCACTGGGGTTCCATCATAACTAAATTCATGTAGCAGAAGAGGCGATAAAGCAAATTTTGGAGAAAGAAAACGACAATAATAAACAATTTCTTTGTGTGTTGGGACATAATCTTTATAGTTATCACTAAGCCAATCCATTAAAAAGGAAAAAAAAATCTTAAAAACACAAAAATGTAGGAGACTGCAAGAGACCATAAAACCTACACTAGGCAGTTCCATGTCCATTACCACCTATTATCCGTATTCATAGTATTACGTAATTTTCTTTTAAAACAACTGATAGTTTCAGCGCTCAGTACATCGTTACTATGTCTATTCCATACGTTAGCTACTCTCTCAGTAAACCAGTTCTTGCCTGTTTCCTTCTTAAGCCTAAATTTCTCCATTTTAGATCCATTACTACAAGTCCTGCCCTGCTGTCTTGATATGATGTCCCTCCTTGCATCACCCTTGACCTCTTTGAATTATTACTATTGCTATTAGATCAACCCGCACTCTACGTCTTTCCATAGAGTATAAGTTAAGGTGCCTAAATCCAGACGAATCCATTTAGAAAATATGTATATAATAATAATGATGATGAAATCATGTGGTCAATGTCCGAGGTAGTTTCCCTTCACTTTCCCAACACCTCACAGTTCAACAACCTCCGAGGTTATCCGCTGAAGGTCTTCATGTTCGCTTACCCGCCCACGAGCTTCGGAACGGTGATCGACGACGACGTGTTCGTCGGCACACACGGTATCGATGTCCAGGTCGTCCGGACCCTGTCTCAGATCCTCAACTTCACGTCGAGGCTCACTTACCCGGGTCCCGATCTCTGGGGTTATCTCCTACCAAACAACACCTACACAGGGATGACACTCAAAGTAAGTACAGACTCCCGTACCCTCGTGATTAGACGGTCCGTAATCGATTTGACTCTTAATCCTTGTGGTAAATGAGGGAAATTGAGTGTGATAATCTACGGAAACGATACCCAGGATTGAACTCGCCTAAAACTCGCCATCCCACTCTCACGAAATGGGAAGTGAGAAACCCCTGGGTTTTATAGGCCAATGTTTGGGTCGCCTCCCCGCCTGGCCAGGACTGTCGGAACCAACGTGAGAATCACGCAGTGGGTCCCGGGAATCGAACTCACAACCTCCTGCTTATGAGTTTGACACGGTATCTACTGTATCACCGCGCGGCCCACAAAATTAAAACTATATAAATTTTGTGGTATATTGACATTTTATCATATCAATATGATTATATCATAATTGTATATACATTGTATTTTAATAACATCTAGATAGGAATAGTCAGGTGGGATTCGTCACAGTTTATGAACTTAAATTTGTCCAAGAAATTAAAGGAAACATTTAAAAATATATACATAATATAAGGAAAGCAATAGAATAACGTCATCAAACCTTTGATTCATTCGAAATTAATATAATAAACTGACTAGTTTCCCGTAGATGTGATGCAATTCAGAGATAAGAATTCACAGTTTCATTATGGGCCGAAAGATCTGTTGGACTGATTTACTAATAATTTTTATTATATTTTGTTGTTGATATGACGAAGATCAACTACTTTTTAACCTTGTGGTTGTATTTATTAGTCTATTGCATTGGTTCCCAAACTAGGGTGTGAGAGGCGTGAAATAAAAAATAATTGTTTAATAAGAATAATGAAATCATCCCAAGAACAAGTATCTGTCGCTACATACGTGCAAAATATAATTCTACCAGTCACCCCAATCCGTTTTCTGTTAAGATATAAATAGTAAATATATGAATAGAAAAATATATATAATTTCGTAAAAATACAAAAAAAGGTAAGGGGAGGGTGGCTTGCGGGTCAGCTGGAAGCAAAACTGGAATGTCATGTAAGATAATTTGGGAACCACTGCTCCAGAATTCCAGCCACAGACTTCGAAGGAGTCTGGAACTTTGGAATTGATTCAGAATCATGAGAATGTCACGAACTTCCTTTGAGCTGGGTCCAAGTGAGCAAACTTCATAGTCCAATTCAGGATCACCCATCTATCAACTGGGTAATGATACAGTATTTGCACCGCGACACATTGGCTTAATCCGGTCTGGTAAGGTTTAATGGATGGTACAGAACATTATTAATATGTCGCGAATGAAAGTTACTCTTTTCTTCTACTTTTTTCGATTTTAATCTTTCTACTGTCTGTTCATGAAGATTGCACCCGCTCTGTCTTGTTCCTTTACAGGTCCAGTTGGAAGAAGGAGACATGGGTGTTGCCAATGTTTTTGTGGATATGAACAGATACACAAGAATTACCTACACGTCGCCATACAATTTCGCCTCTGCTTGTTTCTGCACTCCAGCGCCGCGTGAAACGCCAAAGTGGAAATCTCTGACGTTTCCTTTCACGACTGAAGTTTGGGTCGCTTTCGCTTGCACCGTCGGCGTTATGATACTGCTCATCCCTGCATTCACCAGGCTGAACGTCAAAAAAGATGACTGGAAATTTTCTAAGTAATTCCTTTCTCGTTGCTTTACACCGAGTGCGCGTTGTCACTAATTTAGATTCATGTTTTCAGAATCAAATCTGATCATAAAGAATTTGCGCTCCGTCTTTGCTTCACAGTCATATCTAACCAGAAAGAATTTTTGTTTCGTTCTTGCCTGCGTAGATCGAATGCAAAGAATCAGGATAAGAGCATGTGCGCAAAATGTCGACATAGTCGAATCGCCTGATATCTGGTGCTGACGAAAACTGCACCTAAAATGAACATTCTTTTGCTATATGATTATTTGTAAGATATCGAGAAAAATCTTTTATCATTATCATATAATTGCTATCATTATTATTTTTTTAGCCTAGAAATATCTCTGCTGTACACGGTGGCCGTGTTTACAAACCAGAGCGTTCGGCAACCAGAGAAGAGACTCAGAATCTTCGTCTTCTTCTTGATGGTCATGGGATTCGTGGCCGCCGTCAGCTTCTCCTGCAACTTGACGGCTTACATGATGGCGAAGGTGACTTCATAGATATCTTCTTCACCAGAGAAAATATAAAATACCACATTCCTTTTGGTATATTCCTATACTATGCTAAAAACAACAGCTATCTCACACTATCCTGTATCATATGTATTTGCAATGCCACAATAAGAGTGAAGATAGCTCCAACCATGAGAGAGTTGTTAAGGGAAAAATCGATTTTGCAGAACTACGAAAAACCGATACGTACTATTGCTGACCTGGATGAGTCGGGTCTGCCTGTTGCCGGCTTCGGCAACATTTACCCGGATGACTTTCGTGCGTCGTCTAATCCTCACCTGCACGGAATAGCCGACCGATACGTCGTCATGCAATACAGTCTAGAAACTTATTTCAGGTAAGGATAAGGATGATATTCCAAGAAAAATTAATTAAGTGAGAGAGCTTGAGAGCCGAGCCTATAACAGGCAAGTATCGTCCATATTCTCTCAAAGAATAAGGCTGATAATTAATCTATATAAGTGTATATTTTCCTGGTTCTTAAAAGCTGTTAAAAATTGGATCTAATTTCTTTGGAGTTCCTTATTTATTTATCTACGTGTTTATCTATTTATTTGAATATTCGTTTATCTATTTATTTATCTATTCAATCATTTATTAATTTATTTATTAATTTGTCTATTTATTTAGTTGTATATCTATTTATTCATTCGTTTATTTATTTGCTTATCTAATCATTTGTTTATATATTTATTTGTGTACTTATTTTTCATTTCTTGCGATGAAAATGACTGTCGTTTCAATTTTTCAAATTT
>NC_134782.1:36031969-36036969 GCF_046742065.1 Oratosquilla oratoria
CCTCACTCATCACTCTCATTTTCTTCGCATTTCCCACTGCAGCTATCTTTCCTCCCTATCCTCCTTCACATTTAGCAACTCCCTAAAATATTCTGCCCATCTTCCCCTTACTGCCTTCTCTTCCATTATCATCTCTCCATCTGCACCTTTTACCTTTTCTTCTCTACTTGATTAGCCTCCTCTTCCTCTCTTAATTTCTTTCCAAAACATCTTTTTATTACTTTCAAAATTTTCTGTCATACTCTTACCCCATTTCACATCTGCTCTCCTCTTTGCCTCCTTTACCTTTTGCTTTACTTCTCTTTTCTTTTCTTTGTACCTCTCATATGACTCCCTCGTCCTTTTTTTTTTTTTTTTTTTTTTGTAACCAATCTGTGAAAGCTCGCTTCTTCTCTTCTACAACCTTCATTGTTTCCTCATCCCACTATTCACTACCCTTTCTTCTATTTCTTCCTGTCCTTGTTCCACACACCATACTTGCACACTTTATGACTCCCTCCTTGAACCATCCCCATTCCTCCTCCACACCTAGCTCTACTCTATCCTTCACTCCCTCCCACTCCTCCTTCAGCTTCTTTTCGTACTCCTTCTCCTTTTCCTTTTTATTCAAAGAGTTCACTTTAAGAACCTCCCTACCTTTTGTCCCTCTCCTCCTTCTCCATCTATCCTCCACTCTCAAACTTACCTTCCACCAGAAAATGATCTGATATTCCCCCACCCTCTCCCCTTAGCACATGTACATCCTTAACTCTTCCTATCATAATCCTATTTACCACTACATAATCCATTAACGCTCTATCTACCACCCTTCCATCCATCACCCTCTCCCATGTGTACTTATGCTTGACTTTCTTCCGAAACACTGTATTTGCTATCATCAACTCTCTTTCTAGACACATTTCCACCATTAACTCTCCACTATGATTCTTTCCTGGAACTCCACATTTCCCAACCACTCCATCGATTGGACCATTTCCTACCCTAGCATTAATGTCTCCCAGTACTATTACATTGACATTTCTTCCTAAATTCTCTATGCACTCATTTAAATTTATCCAAAAGGCCTCCCTTGCTTCTACACTCTTCTCACTGCCAGGCCCATATGCACTTACAAAGACCCAAATCTCCTTTCTCAGTTTCACCTTCATCCACATTATCCTTGAGGAAACCTCCTTCCACTCCACTACCCGTTTACCTATCTCTTCACTTACTAGAATAGCCACCCCTTCCCTCCCTCGCCCTCTCTTCACTCCTGATAACCTCCCACTTACACTCCCAAACTTACACTCTCCCTTCCCTTTCAACTTAGTTTCACTCAAAGCCAACACATCCATCTTTCTTCTCGCAAACATACTACCTATCTCTTCCCTTTTACTCTCATATGTACCACATCCACGTACATTAAAAGACCCAAACCTTAGGGTGCTGGTCGGAAAACTCCCAGACCCTCTTATGCCTTTACTTTTTTGTTTAGGAATGTCCCCTGTGGGGCTACAAGGAGAAGGATGCCTAGTTCCAATCGCCGTCCCTTTCTTCTCGCCTCGTACGATCCAAGTGGGAATACTTGGTGGCAGTATTCTTTTCCCCCACCACAGGGAATTCCCCCACCACAGAAAAAGAATACTCAGAGAAATGGTACAGGACAGCAACAAGGGGTTGAGGGACAGCATAACGGAGGGACAGTCGTAGTATAAAAGTGTCATCATTTCTCTATGAACAGAGTTTTCCTCTATCATAGACAAAATGATGTGTGGCTCTGGTCCGTAGGGGCGCCCCATATAGACCCTAAAGTATCAACTGCATGCTACTTTGCCACAATAACAAGCAGCCAATAACCCAGACGGGGTATATGTATTTATATATATACACATATATATATATATATATGTATATATATATATATATATATATATTTGCAGAAACCACTTATGCTTAGTGATTTGTTTTAAGTATATATATATATATATGTATATATATACATATGCAATATATATATATATATATATATACATACATACACACACACACACACACATATATATATGTATATATATATATATATATATATATGTATGTATGTATACAGTGTATACATATACATATATTAATCTTTGTGTATTACCTCAGGGTGATGTGTCTACTGGTGATGATATCGGGTAACCTGACGGAGGCGTGGAAGGAACATTTTTTTCCGTCGAGGGCCGTCTCGTCTACAGAGGAGAAAAACAGGTGAGTGATTTTTTTAAGACCATAAGGAAGAAGGAGACTGCAAGAGACCATAAGGCCTGTACTAGGCAGCTCCATGTCCCTTACCACCTGTCATCCCTATCCATGAAGTTATCTAATTTTTTCTTGAAATAACTTGTTATTTCGGCGCTCACTACATGGTTTCCTTAGTCTCTTCCTTTGGTTAACCACTCTGTTGGTAATCCAGTTCTTGCTTGTTTCCTTATCAAACCTAAAAATGTTCTGTCTTGCGTTTCCTATCACGATGCTGCATGCCCGGTGCTCAAGACTTGAAGTGTTTCGTCGTCTACTATTCTTTCCCAACTCTTCTGTCTTGTTGATTGTTTCTATTTTTTGTTTACTTGTGCCATTACCCTTCTCTCTCTCTCTGTCTCTCTCTCTCTCTCTCTCTCTCTCTCTCTCTCTCTCTCTCTCTCTCTCTCTCTCTCTCTCTCTCTCTCTCTCTCTCTCTCTCTCTCTCTCTCTCTCTCTCTCTCTCTCTCATATCCAGATGATATGTTATCTATCTTGCATTATGTTCAGGTAGGACTATAGTGTAGGAGTTTGAGATTATTTCTAATGGATTGACTTATTTATTTACGTAAGAATATGTATCTAGATTTTTTTTGTCTCTGTGAGAAATATCTAACATCTATCCTAATGTTGCATAAAATTGATTGCCTGTGTGGTATCGTATATCTGTGATAAACTAATGTTGCTTATATATGCTTCGTGGTTGTTATGTTGAGGTTTTGTAAATAATTATTGACTATATTTTTGTAAGGTAATCTGCTGTTCCTATAATTATTCTTGTAGTTTGATTATGGAATTCTGTGAGTATCGTGTTAGGTTAAATGTAGTTTACTTTGAGTTTAAAACAATGTATGCTTGAGATGGAGGTATTTTGTTTGTAAATACTACAGTTGGTATATGGAGTTTGATTATTGTTTATGGTACGGAATAATGATTGAATACCTTTGAGTGGGAAGTTTTGTTACTTTATATTGAGGATTTGTCTTTCTTGAATTTTGTGTGAGGTCTTTCTGTATGTAGGTTGGGTTTGTCAGAGTTATGTCGCATCAGAGATGAGTTGGTAAGGTGAGAGTATTTTATATGTTCAGGTGAAATGCATGGAAGTTTGTGCAAACTAAATTGAGTTTAAACTAATGTATATTGGAGATGGTTCTATTATGTTTGCAATTAATGGAGTCAGTATAGTTTTGAGGTTGATATTATTGAGATGTGATTGTTCATGTAACGTTATATATTATATTGATCTTTGTGAATGCGTGTATTATTCCTGGGTCGTCACGATCTGAAGGAAGGTAGAGAAGATTTTTTATAGATGGAATAGGTTTGGTAAGTAAGGGATTATTAGTACCATCTTCACCTTTTGAGACGCACGACGTCTTACGTCTCGTGGGAGGAATATTTAGTGACAATGCATGGGTTGTGCTTAATGTGTTGGTTTGTTCATTGTGGGATTTTGTCGTTGTGCTTTCCTTGGTGTTTGATTCGTTTATTTTATTATGTGTTGGCTTTTGGTGGCTGCCTGTGAGTCTGCCTTAGATTGGGTGGGGTTGGGGGTGTGGGTGGAACTTGCTGAGTTGTGCATATTTGCTGGGTGTTTTAGTCTAAATTAGTTTAAAGTTATGTGATATTGAGTTGTTTTTACATGGGTTAATAAGAAAGATATTGAGTATCTAGAAATACATGATGGCAGAGTTAATATTATGGTTAGCGTGACTTAGTATTGTGGTTTGTACTGGGAAATGTTTGGTATATAATCATTGATCTCTATATTTCTGAGAACTGATATGCTTACATAATGGTATTATGTGTAGAATACTATCTTTATTTTTGTACTAGGAGTTTGTTAGTATTTGTTCGTTTTTTTTTGTATATAGTGTTGGCCGAGTTGATATATTGGAACCTATATTTATCTATTTACCAGGTGTTTACCTATTATTATTTGTTTATTTGTCAGTATATAGCTGTTGGCTGATATGTATAGTTATTTTGGCAGATCTACGTGGATTTGAAGCTCTGATTGTGGATTCACTAATGCGTGTATTGTTTATTTTACGTCTATGTATGTTGATTCTGTTGAATGCTTCAGTTATGTTGATTTGAAGAATTGGCAGTGAATTATGTGAGTATTTATCAATTTATGTCTTTCTATGTTGGGTCTGTTTAATGCCTCAGGTATTAATTGTTTTCCCTATATGTGTATGTACTTATTGATTTCGTTATTGATTTATGTGTTTATTTAAGCATTCGATGTTTGTTAAGTTTACTTGTAATAGATTGTATATTTCTGTTAATATATTTGTATATACCTATTAATGGATCTATCTACTGGACTATATATGTAATTAGTCTTTGGATATTTAAGGAGTGTGAGTAAATGTAAAAAATTGGGAATTAGGGTACTTTACGTAGTGGAGGCAAAAGGCTTGGCACTGGGTAGTTGCAGACTGGCGACGTCGGGTCCTTGAGGATATCACATCGTCGGTTTGCTGAGGTCAGTTAGATGGGGGAAAGGTAGGTAGTTCACCAGGCGGAGGGAGGAGGTGGGAGGACGGAGTTGGAGAATGTGGTCGATTTTCTGGTGGCCACGTTCAACCGACGCGAAGTACCTGGTCCTTGCAGTGGAACATGGCGGTGGAGGGGGTGGGGTGGAGCTGTGGAGTTGGGTAGAGGATCGAGGCCGGCCTCTCTGACCGACACGAAGTTCCTGGTCCTTGCCGTGGGTCACGGCGGTGGAGAGAGGG
>NC_134782.1:36041969-36069469 GCF_046742065.1 Oratosquilla oratoria
CAACAGTTTTGGAGTGGTAACGTGATACAAAGGGGGAAAGATTATCCTAGTATCTCTTGGTGAGATATGTTCACTTGGTTTACATAAGTCTTACTAAATTCTATAGAATATGAGAACATGGAAAGAGGCAAGGTTGGGTATATATGTGTGGCCTCGAAGTATAACCAACTATTAGTTCAAATTTACAACTCCATGGAAGAAACAGATATACATTGGATTTAATGTAATCAACTACAAGTTTTGGTTGACCCAGCAAAGCTAAATATAATTGTTACCATGAAAGTGCATCGGTGAGACATAATGCTAGGAGGGGCCATACACTTATGGGCTATACAACTTATTACAAGCAATAAATGTTTGGTAGATCATGACCTTCCGGTCCTTGCACTATATATGTGGGAACTTTATGGTCTATCTAGCATGTTGGATAGCGCAGACATAGACTAGTCTACCAATGAGGAGGAACAGGGTTAGTAAGACTAATAAACTGAGTGATAGATTAATGAGAGCAGGGGTGTGTGGAGATTTGCAGTGTATCTACAATGTTTGATTGTGTGTTCTTTAGCCAAACTACATAGTCTTGTGTGCTTAATGAGAGAAATAAAAGTTTGGGTTTGGGGGGCGTCAAGGGTACAGGAAGGAGAGTAATAGGGTCGAGGATGGAGCTGAGGTTGTATGTAAGAATGTCATGGTGGTGACTGGAAGTGAAGCTTGTGTCGTCAAAATATAAGTGGCATAAATCGGAGATCGAAAAAGCTCCTTTGACTGACTTTTGCCAAATGGAAGGGCTGTTCTTGCAGAAGACTAAAACAAGGGTGGTTTGTGGAAAAATAGGAAATGATCCATGTTAATGTGTGTGTGTAGGGTCTTCTTGGCGTTTACATTTTTGAACTGGCAAGTGATCAAGTGAGCTGTCGTTGGATATGATGATTTGGTTTATGCAAGAAGGTTCTGTGGTGTGATAAAAACGGAAAAGGTAGGCGGGGCAAACATGGAATTTAGTAACAGCAGATTTGCATAGAGGGAAATCAGAGGAAGGAATGTAAAATTACCATTGGTCATCCTCAGATTTGAAGATAGTAGTGGGTTCAATGCCGAGAGTGATTGTGGAGTTCTTGTAGGTATATGGGAAGGGGCTTATATTCCAACATACAAATCTCTTTTTGGAGTCGAGGGGGTAGTAATGGTGTAATTTCTCGGTGGTGTAAATGCTTTTCAGGTGTAGGTCTCTCAGCGCAATAGAGTGCAGCTTTCAGTCTACCTAAGGGGAGGAGGTTTGGGGTGGCTTTATTGTTGGCTGCATCCATGAGGTCGAGCAGAAACACATGGTAGTTGTGGTTAACTAGGTCTTTTTGATCGCCTATCTCATTGAGAGCGTCTGTGTAGATAGTGGACATTTCTAGGTCATGAAGTCGGGAGGTATGTGCGAGAGAAAATTCATGAAATTGTGCTAAGCGGTCTAAAAGAGTGCAAACTAAGACTGCTAAGTTTTGTGGGTTTTGGGAGTTCTGTAGGGCGATTTCCCATCTTTTGAAGTTGGGAGGCCATCGTGTCGATGTGTTGTCGCACGTTTTCTATGTCCTCTTCTGTGGCAGTGACGAACAGGGTCTTCCAGATGGAACCCATGAAATTCATAAGTCCTCTTTTTTGTCTAAAGGTGTGGGAGCGTTCCGTGTTGTGGTTTGTTATCCTGTTTCCCTGTTCGATTGCTGAGAATTTGTGAAGTATTGTGTTTAATTTCCTGGCAACTGAAGAGAACATACGATCTCTAGATTCTGAAGAATTTGTTGTAAGATCATAACATTTGAAGTTGGCCTGGAAATATATTGTTAGTGTGTCTGACCCAGGGCAGTGGACAAGGTGCAGGGATGACCCGTCTTTCAGGAGGTGCTAAGATAAGAGGGAGGGTGGAGGGGTGTGGAGTGTATTCAGGGATGGAATGGGTGGGAATGATTTTATGCCTTTTTCTTTTTGGCTACCCCACTTGTAAGGGGGAAAAAGCCTTGGTATATGTATGTATGTGTCTGTAAGTTTAGGATTAAAACTAGGTCTGTGTGAGGTTTTGTAATGTCAATTTGCATTTTTACTGTGACTGTGTCTTCTATTGTGAGGACTGAACCTATCGGGTTGACTATCGCACCTGAGACCATTCTCGATGGGATGTCACCGGAGTAGGCTGCGATGACGCATATGAGAAGGAGAGGTAGGGGTGTCCTGAAAGTGTGAGAGTGTGGTTAGGTATTTTACTTCTGAATAATTTACTGTTTTAGTTGTGAGTATATGGGAGAATGTATGGGTGTATGATTCTGCCATAGTAAACATGATCCGAAGTAGAATAGAGAAGGAATTATAGCGGTTGTGTGCCATCTAGCAACCTTACCTTGTAAGGTTTTTCCTTTGAAAAACTCTTTCAGTGGTTTATGGTCTGTCATGACCGTGATCTTGTGTCCCAGGAGGAGTTCACGGGAAAGTTTCAGAGCCCAGACGATTGCTAGGGCTTCCAAGTGGGTGGTGAAGAAATGACGCTCTGCAGGGTTTAATGCGCGACTTGTGTATGCAATCGCTGTATATTTCCCTATTGAATCTGCCTGTTGTAGGACAGCTCCTATTCCAATAGGGGATGCGTCCGTGAACAGAAAGAATTCCTTTTGTAAAATCAAGGAATCTGAGGATAGGTTCCCTGCATAGGGACTGTTTCACTTTTTGGAAAAAAAATTCTTCCTCAGAGTCCCATTTGAAAGATACGTTCTTACGTGTGAATTTGGTAAGTGGGGCAATCATTTCAGCAAACCTTTCATGAAATGTCTGCAATATGCTGCCGTGCCAACAAAAGAACGGAGTTGGTCCACGTTCTTTGGGGTGGGGAAATCAGCAATTGGTCTGATCTTGTCTGAATTTGTGTGGATTTCTTCCTTGTCCACAGGATTTCTGATGGTGTGTAAGACGTAACGAAAGGTGTCAAGGTGGTCTTCTACTGTAGGGGAAAATATTATTAGGTCGTCTAGGTAGACGAAAAGGGATTTACCTAGTTTGTCTTTAAAAAGGCTATTCATCAGGCGTTGTAGTGTACTAGGGGCATTTTTCAGCCCGAAGGGCATTCGATTAAATTCGAAATGACCCTTGTCAGTGCTAAATGCTGTGAGGGGTTTTGAGGGTGGCGTCAATTCAATCTGCCAGAAGGCAGATTTTAGGTCAAGTTTTGAGAAGACTGTGTTACCTTGGCCTAAGGATTGTAAAATGTCGCCCATATTTGGCATTGGCATTGCATCTTTTATCGTGTTTTTGTTCACGTTACGGAAGTCAGTAACAGGTCTAAGGGTGTTGTTCTTTTTTGGAACAAGGAATAAGTGGGAGTTCCACGGGGAGTTAGAGTTGCTTATGACCCCTTGTTCTAGCATTTCCTCTTTTTTTTTTCTGAGACTATATTTCTCCTGTAGTGATGGATCCTGTATTTTTGTGTGTAAACGGGGCTGATGTTGGGAGGGATGTTGATGTAATGTTGCACCAATGAGGTTTTTCCTAATGGTTCACCATTTAAGGCGATCGCCTTACGATGTTATTGAAAGAGGTTCTTAAGCTTCTTTTTGGCTTCGTGGAAGTCTACAACCGTGATATCCTCAAGAGGAATCGGAGGAGGGCTTGTCATGGTGGTGATGGTGTTGATAGGTGTGGGGAATACTTTCTCAATGGGGTTTATGTATAGCTGAGCCATACCTATCTGTGTGTGTTTGTTCAGTTTAATTGGGATACGTGAGATGTTCTCTAGTAAAATTAGCGCTAGTTTACCTTCCCTAATTCCATTCCATACAACAGGCATATGGAGATTCTTTCTCTTACGTGTATCTGGGGAAGCTATTATGTCTTGGTCTGGAAGTGCACCAGGTATGGTTGTGGTGATTGTCACTTTGGTATTGGTGAGAATCCGTGTGTTGAGGAAGGGGGGTGGGTGGGATGGGGTTGTCTGACTAAGTTTTCCTGGAGAGGTGGGGAAGGGTGTCACAAGAGAGGTAGCATGCTGACTCAGAGGTTTGCGACAGCATCCTGTGAGGTGCTGGTGTCAGCAGATGCTGAGGCAGACAAACCTGATCGCAAGCAGGATGTTGTGAAACTCTGGTGGGATGATTCAAGGCGCAAGGGTACATAGTGTGTCTACCAGGCCGCCTAAAAGCGTCGGGTTAAGTGAGGAAGGAATCTCAATGTTACCTAACCTGAGCTTAGTAGAGTTGGAGTCTATCAATATGTTATGATTGGCTAGGAACTCTAGATCTAGTATATCAACACATTCGAGGGTCCAACCTTTACATACATACATATACCAAGGCTTTTTCCCCCTTACAAGGGAGGTAGCCAAAAAGGGAAAGGCATAAAAACACTCCCACCCATTTCATCCCTACATACACTCCACACCCCTCCCACCCTCCCTCTCATCTGAGCACCTCCTGGATGACGGGTCATCCCTGCACCCTGCCCACCGCCCTGGGTCAGAAGCAGTGTCGCAAGACACAGCACATCCACAGCAAGGCCGCTTCATTTAATCGGCGACCCCCCCTCTCCGTCCCCCCTTGCATATAAGGAGAGGACGGGGAGAAATCCCTTCGGGCTGCGTCAAAATTTACTCACACATACTACCCCACCCCCCACCCCCTGCCCATTCCTCCTCATGCAATCACAACATCATCCATATACAACCATTCTCCACTCACCTCTGTCTTCCGTCCTCTCCCTTCCTTCCTCAACAGACATTCCCCTCTTCCCCAAAGCCCCCTTCACCCCATCCATCCACCTCATCCTAGGACGTCCCCTCATGTTCACTCCCTCCACATCTGCCTTCCATACCTCTTTTACTAGTCTTTCTTCACTCATTCTTTCCATGTGTCCAAACCATCCTAATATTCTTTCATCAACCCTATCTCCCAAATCCTTTTTCACCCCTGTTCTCCTCCTCACCTCCTCATTTCTCACTCTATCCAGCCTAGTAACCCCCACCATACTTCTCAGACACCTCATCCCAAACACATTCAAACTCCTTCTCTCTTCTTCTCTTATGTTCCACGTTTCTGCCCCATACAGTGCTGTTGGCACAATCACTCCTTCATACAGTCTCCTCTTCGCATCCATTCCCAAATGTCTATTTCTCATTACACTCTTTAATCCACCAAGGCATTTACTCGCTTCTCTCAATCTACATTCTACCTCCACCTTCACTCCACCTTTTCCTGCTACACTTGCACCCAAGTATCTAAAACTATCCACTTCCTCCAGTCGCTCTCCCTTAATGCTCACTTCCAGTCTACTGCCACCTTCACCCCTTGTACATCTCATCACCTTACTTTTACCTACATTTATCTTTAGCTTTCTTCTATCACATACTCTCCCAAACTCTGCCACCAGCTTCCTCAATCCCTCCTCTGACCCTGCCACACGCGCAGTGTCGTCCGCAAACAACAGCTGGCTCACCTCCCACTTTTTTCCATTTTCTTTAACCATCTCCAATCCCTGACCCACTACCCTAGCATTCACCTCTCGCACCACCCCATCCATGTATAAGTTGAACAGCCAGGGCGACATAACGCATCCTTGACGAAGTCCCACCTTTACCTCAAACCACTCACTCTCTCCATTTCTAATCCTGACACAAGCTCTACTACTCTCATAAAAACTCTTGACAGCTCCTAGAAGCTTTCCTCCTATCCCATAAATCTGCATAACCTCCCACAGTGCCTTTCTGTCTACCCTATCATAAGCCTTTTCCAGATCCATAAAAGCCCAAAAAACATCCTTCCCCTTTCCTATAGCTTTCTCACATATCTGTCTTACCACAAAGATCTGATCTACACAACCTCTACCTGTCCTAAATCCACACTGTTCCTCACCAATTACTCCTTCTGTTCCTCTCCTAATCCTCTCAATTAAGATCCTCCCATAAGCCTTCCCTACTACACTTAACAGGCTAATCCCTCTGAAACTACTACATTCACACTTGTCCCCTTTTCCCTTGTAAAGAGGAACTATACAGGCACTTCTCCAGTCCTCCGGTACTCTACCCTCTCTCCAGCAAACATTGAATAACCTCACCAACCAGTCCACCATCACTGAACCTCCCTTTTTCAGACATTCTGCATGGCATCCATCCAGACCAGGTGCCTTACCTGCTTTCATCATCTTTACAACTGCCTTCACCTCATCCTTCCTTATTTCTCCTCCATTCTCCTCACTCATCACTCTCATTTTCTTCGCATTTCCCACTGCAGCTATCTTTCCTTCCCTATCCTCCTTCACATTTAGCAACTCCCTAAAATATTCTGCCCATCTTCCCCTTACTGCCATCTCTTCCATTATCATCTCTCCATCTGTACCTTTTACCTTTTCTTCTCTACTTGATTCGCTTCCTCTTCCTCTCTTTATTTCTTTCCAAAACATCTTTTTATTACTTTCAAAATTTTCTGTCATACTCCTACCCCATTTCACATCTGCTCTCCTCTTTGCCTCCTTTACCTTTTGCTTTACTTCTCTTTTCTTTTCTTTGTACGTCTCATATGACTCCCCCGTCCTCTTTTGTAGTCCAACCTTTAACTACATAAAAGGTAGTGGGTGGATTTTTTTTTTTTCGATACTCATTGGTATCTTTATAGTTGAGATGAAGTCTAGGTGAGTACTACCTGGCATGGCCTTTCGGAGGTGTAGTATTTCTGTAGGGTAGCTGTCACCTAACTGTGCACATATGGACTTTGATTATATGTTTATCTTTGTGCCTGTGTCTATTAGGAATGTGCATGGGGTGTTCCCTACTGTGCCCTTGAAGCATAGGACCTCAGGTTTATCTATGGGTGACGTTATGGGATCCTGTTGCGGGAAACTGTTTTGCATTCCCCCGACTGTCTATTTTGTGTGTGGGAGTTGTGTGTGGGAGGAAGATTATTTGGTTGTGGGTTCCTATTGTAAGTTGAAGGGCGTCTCTGCTGTTGATTGAAGGGTTGTGGTCGTGGTGTGGGTGATGGTGATTGTGCTCTCTGATGTTGTGTCATGGATCGTGAACTCAGTGTGGATGCTAGCTGGTGGGGTTTTGAACACGACACTCGCTATCAGACTGAATAAAGGTATTATGAATTGAGGTTGAATCTGGTAATGATTTGATAATTTTGTTGGTTGCAGTTTCTATCTGAATGGTTATTGGAATTATGAAAGCATCAGTATGTTTACCCTTGATTGCCTAATAAACTTTGGGGTCTTGTCTGGTTGACACCTACGTTAACTGAGTGGTTGTAGTTGTTGGTTGTATTGTAGGTTGTATGGCATCGGAATGTGAGGTTGTGTTGTGAATAGCACACGTTGTAGTTTGCCTTGAGCGTTGCCTGCAATCCTGAGTAATGTGGGAATTTGACTGGTGATAATCACACCAGGTAGTGCTAGGGGCTTGTTGAAGGGTGGCCGTATCTTACGGGGGGCTGAGTGAGTTGGCGTATTGTTTATGGAAGAGATTGTATTTATCCTTGCTGGTTGGGCTTTACAGGATTTATATATCCCGCACTTATGTGTTATGTCAAGGATGTATTTAGACGGGGAGGTGTCATTTATGCCAGTGTCAACTCTCTGGGCTTCTCTCTCACATCTTACGGGCAATGCCATAAAAACATGGCGAGCTCAAGGAAATTTGACACGTCTTATTCTTTAACATATTTTATACCGTGGGTGTCCGTTGTGACCCATGGGGAGGGGCTGGTAATGGAAGATAGGATTGTTTTATACATTTCTGCGACCAGTGCCACAATGGGGTGATATGAGGAGAAGGGGGAGGGGGGTACGCATGAACTCTAGGAACTTGAATAGGAAATGGAAGTTATTGGTTGCTTTGCTGCTGAATAATTTCTTGAGTTCTGAGCAAGACTCCGCGTATGAGATTACAAGAGGAGGGAAAGTTGACGGTACTCGTCATGCGGATCGAAATATTTATTAAGAACTGTGATTTTGTGTTTGTCCTGGGTAATGTTGTTAGAAAAATGGACATCGCATGCCGGGATACAGTCAGAGATGGATGTACCACTGGCCTTTGAGAATGTTGGGATATCGGAGATAATTGTTGATTGAGTATCATGGTTATGAACTTGGGTGGGAGGACGCGGAGGTGATGAGTTGGGTCTTGGAGAATGGATGTTTGTTGTCGTTTGAGAAGTATTGGCCTGGCTAGTGGTTCGAGCTGTAGTTGTGTTAGTTTGAGTATGATTTGAAGCTTGAGTAGTACTGATGGTGGGAGGGTGCTGGGGTGCCGTTCAAGTCATGGTTATTGGTAGGGCTCTGAGTTGTGTCGTCCTCAGGCCCGTTTGTGTTATTAGGGTTCATAAAGGTCTGGCCAAAGGACGCAACCAGGTTTCTAGCTGCAGTGTATGACCTATGTTATGTGACATGCTGACAATTTTGTTTTAAAATTATGCTAGTATTGATTACTATAACTTAAAGTCAAAATATATAGATGGTATGAAATAATATTAAAAAATGCATGCAATTACTTTATACTCATTGTGACCAATGCATTACTGTTTGGGATGTAGGGAAAGGGTGGGGCGTCGGATCGACAGTTTATAGTTCCCTTTTGTGGGTTATTCCTAAAATGTTTTAAGTATAATTAGAATTGTTCACAGGAATAATTTGTATTTATTAAGACACGAGATATATTGTCTTGAGATGAGTGGTTGAGATGTGTTACGATTTGTTTTGTAAATAAGTAATTTCTTGGTAAAGGGATTTTTTTTATGAAAAGAATATTATATTTCAAGCACGGAGTGCAAGCAGAACAAGCAATTTTTTTTTTTTTTTTTTTTTTTTTTTTTCTTTTTTTTTACTGTGGGCGGAGGTTCGTCCCGGGCCTGAATTGGGGACTTGGGTGTAGGGAGCAAGAGTAGGCTGCAGCACTCGTAAAATTATGGCGTCTTGAAGGGTAGGGATGAATCCCAGGTTCACGCTAGCTGGCGCGAATCGTCTGGACTAGGGAAGATCTAGCAGAGTCCAACACGAGCGCCACCCGTAATGCTAGCATTTAGGGTGGTGATGGTCACCAGGCAGTGAATCTGCTAGATATGTGACCGCGAGCAGATGCAAATCCACTGGTGTCTGTCCTGACACAGTTTGCTCGCGGCTTCGTTGACTCAGCACCGGAAGGGAGTGGCTTTCTCTGGGAAGGGCGGGGGAAGTGGTTGGACCAACGGCGGGTGTTATTTTTCGCTGAACGGAAACATTCGTGTTCGTGCTAATTTCCACTATGGTATTTGGTGTCGTGAAAAGTAGTAAATGCCTCAGCATCCTGCACACACTACACACTTCACAAGGGTTAATAGAATCACTCACCGTCAGTTTCACACGTCCGGGGCTCAAAATGTTCGTATTACCGAGGTCCGTTGGTCCTCACTAGCAGATTAGTTGGAATCTGCTGATGGTGTGGTTATTCGGTCTACTGTTTGTGAATATCAGATGATAATCACTTGTTATTCTATGTCGGTGTAATGATTTTTTCTTTCTTTTCAACACTATGCACTTGAGTGAACTAGTAATGTTCCGTGTGGTGCCAATTATGATTTTTTCTTTAGTATAGGTAAGACTACTGTCTATCGAAGCAATTGTAGTCACTTGTAGTCATTCTCACTAAACTTCGTTTTTTTTTTTTTCTCTCATTAATTTTGCGGTAAGGTGGCGTCCCGCTGCCACCAGTGTGTCCGTTGGGTAAGTATTCAGACTCACAAGACGGTTTTCTCGCCTAAATTGTGGTTTTAAATACACTCCGTAGATCCTACTTCGTAGATCCTACTTGGCTCGCATTTGGTTTGTCCCAGCAGAAATGCTGACATTGCATTTCTGATGGGGGGGTTTAAATCTAATAACAAGGAAGTTAGTCGTTTATATATGCTATCATATACTCATTTTAAGGTTGTGCAGATGTTTCTTGTGATTTAATTTGTGTCCGTATTAATTCAAATACGGAGAATGACGTGTGTGCTGGAATAAATGTTGTCTTGTCTCTGATCATCTCATGCTTTGATCACGTGAACGGAGACCTTGGATTTTTTAAATGTATGTTCCTCGTGTGTGAGTTCTGTTGTAATTTTCCATGGGTATCTAGAAAGGTTGCAAATATCCTTTAACACGAAACATTTAAAGGGTGTCATTGTTTTTTAACGAAGAAGATAGCAAGAGTCTGAATAACAAAGGATAGGTCATCGTTAACAGGATATGGTGAATAATTAATCTAAGTAACCTTCGTTTTTCTTCGTTACCCGCAACATTTGGCTTATCTACACAAACAACGGACTCCTCAAACTACTCTGTTTTGTTTACTGTTCATATGTACTTGACAGTTTGCCAACTTGCACGGGTACCCACTGACAGTCATCAGCTTCGCTCACGCTCCCACCAGCTTCGGGACCACCACTCCTGGCGGCGAGTTCAAGGCGACCCACGGCGTGGACGTGGAGGTGATACGGACGCTCTCAAAGGCTCTCAACTTTACCGCTGTCTGGAGGGATGCTGGGCCCCAGAAATGGGGATTCCGGTTCCCCAACGGATCGTACACCGGGATGATCAACCTAGTTACGTAATATTTCGTCCGCATGTTTTTTTTCTTTCTTTTTTCTTTTTTATCGTGGTTTACATGGCTGGTACACACCCGAACCTTGGAGGTGGTCCGCAACAGTTCATACGTGAACGCAGGAGACGGTTTCTACGGTGTGCCACTGCAGTGACTATCCGGAGGAAGCTGAGGTCCTCTCAAATTCCGTTTCGATGGCAATCATAAGGAAAGGTAATGGTGTCTGGAAAAAGTAGAAGTGTAAAGTTAACTGGGAGTAGACTTGGCTGCGACTGAAGGTAGGAAACAGGTGATGGATCACATGGAGGCAGGGAAGACGACGGATATGCTGAAGGTGCTGGAGAGGTGCTGCGGTGGTAAGGAGAGAACCTCAATCACAAGAAAGGTGCTTATGATCGTGAACATTGTGGCTTCGGTGTTGCTGTATGGAAGCAACACGTGGGCGTAAACCACTTCGGTACGATGACGCCCACGTTGGCGTCATGGGGCTCGAGTAGGCATCTTGATTATATATATACATTTTTTGCAGCTGTACATGAGTTACCCCCGGATTCTGTGAACTGGTTTCATCACGTTTTCTGTGTTTATTATTACTCAGAGTAAAGGAGAACGAGTAATACAGCAGTGACTTTATATTTTATAATGCGAGTAGTGTGATGAATCGTACGTTTGGCAGCCGATGCTGCGCGCTAGAATTTGACTTGTACTGAAGTGGTTAAGGGTCGGAGAATGTCAAAAGGCGGATATAAGAATATAGGGATGGAGGAGACTGCAAGAAAACATAAAACCTACACTAGACAGTCCCACGACCCTTATCACTTGTCATCCTTATCCATAAAGTTATCTAATCTTCTCTAAAGATAACCAATTGTTTCAGCTGTCACTACATTTTCATTCATTAATCATTATATTGGTAAACTAGTTTTTGCCTATTTCTTTGTTAAACCTTAATCTGTTCACATTAGATCCATTACTAAGAGTGCTGTCCTATTGTCTTAATATACCTTGCCTGCATCACCCTCGTTAAAGCCCTTGACCCATTTGATATTGTCGATGGACTGCATCAAGAGGATGGTCAACAGAATCAGATCAAATAAAACACCAAATAAAGAAAATATATGTAGGAGTTATTTATTCTCTGTTTCCCCGTGTGTTTCATTTTACAAAATGGCGAGTTTAGTTCGTATATCATGTGACAATTTGGTAAAAATAACAAATTTAGGTTTAAGCACTTCAGTACGAGTCAAATTCTCGCGCGCAGCATCGGCTGCCATATGTACGATTCATCACACTACTCGCATTATAAAATATAAACTCACTGTTGTATTACTTGTTCTCTTTTACTCTGAGTAATAATAAACACAGAAAACGTGATCAAACCAGTTCACAGAATACAGGGGTAACCCCGTCTGGGGTATTGGCTGCATGTTATTGTGGCAAAATAGCATGCAGTTGATGCTTTAGGGTCTATATGGGGTGCCCCTACGGACCAGAGTCACACATCATTTTGTCTGTGATAAAGGAAGACTGTTTATAGAGAAATGATGGCACTTTTATTATACTACGACTGTTCCTCCGTTATGCTGTCCCCCAACCCCTTGTTACTATCCTGTACCATTTCTCTGAATATTCATTTCCTTTTTTCGCCTACCCTGTAGTGGGGGAAAAGAATGCTACCACCAAGTCTTCCCACTTAAGTCATAGGAGGCGATAAAAAACGGGCCGGGAGACAAGATTAGGAGTCCTGTAACCTGTACCCCCAAAGTGGACATTCCTAAGAAAAGTAAAGGCATAAGAGGGTCTGGGAGTTTTCCAACCAGTACCCTAAGGTTTGAGTCTTTTAATGTGCGTGGATGTGGTACAAATGAAAGTAAAATGGAAGAGATAGGCAGTATGTTTGTGTGAAGAAAGATGGATTTGCTGGCTTTGAGTGAAACTAAATTGAAAGGGAAGGGCGAGTGTGAGTTTGGGAGTGTAGCTGGGAGGTTCTCAGGAGTGAAGAGGGGATGAGGGAGAGAAGGGGTGGCTATACTAGTAAGTGAAGAGATAGGTAAGCGTGTAGTGGAGTGGAAGGAGGTTTCTTCAAGGTTGATGTGGATGAAGGTGAAGCTGTGAAGGGAGATGTAGGTTTTTGTAAGTGCGTATGGGCCTGGTAGTGAGAAGAGTGTAGAGGAAAGGGAGGCGTTTTGGATAGATTTAACCCATTAAACTCCGATGACAAGATGTCTTGTCATTTGGTCAAATAAAACAAAAAATCATAAAACACCAAAATGTTTGATCAAACACCAGAAAAATATGACGTCAGTCCTCGCTTCGCTCGCAGCGAGGACTGACGTCATGTTTTCTGGTGCTGCTTGATCAAACATTTTGGTGTTTTATGATTTTTTTTTTTTTTTTTTTTACCAAATGACAAAGAATCTTGTCATCGGAGTTTAATGGGTTAAATGAGTGCATAGAGGGATTAGGGAGAAATGTCAATGTAGTTGTATTGGGAGACCTTAATGCTGGGGTAGGAAACAAACCAATAAACGGAGTGATTGGGAAGTATGGATGTCCAGGTAAGAATTGTAGTGGAGAATTGATGGTGGAGATGTGTCTTGAAGGAAAGTTGATGATAGCAAATACAGTGTTTAGGAAGAAAGTCAAGCATAAGTACACATGGGAGAGGGTGGTGGATAGAAGGGTGGCAGATAGAGCGTTAATGAACTATATAGTGGTGACCAGGAGTATGATAGGAAGAGTTAAGGATGTACATGTTTTAAGGGGAGAGAGTGAGGGAATATCAGATCATTATCTGGTGGAAGGTAAATTGAGAGTGGAGAATAGGTGGAGAAAGAGGAAAAGGGCAGAAGGTAGGGAGATGCTTAGAGTGATCTGCTTAAATGAGAAAGAAAAGGAGAAGGAGTATAAGAAGAAGCTGAAAGAGGAGTGGGAGGGAGTGAAGTAAAGAGTAGAACTAGGAGTGGAGGAGGAATGGGGATGGTTCAAGGAGGGAGTCATAAGGTGTGCAAAGATGGTGTGTGGAACAAGGAGGGCGGGAGGAAATAGAAGGAAGGGTTGTGAATGGTGGGATGAGAAAGCAAAGAAAGGTGTAGAAGAGAAACAGGCTTTCATATATTGGCTACAAATTAGGACGAGGGAATCGTATGAGAGGTACAAGGTAAAGAGAAGGGAAGTTAAGCATAAGATAAAGGAAGCAAAGAGGTGAGCAGATGTGAAATGGGGTAAGAGTATAACAGAAATTTTTGAAAGTAATAAAAAGATGTTTTGGAAAGAAATTCAAAGAGGAAGAGGAGGCGAATCAAGTAGAGAAGAAAAGGTAAAAGGTGCAGATGGAAAGATGATAATGGAAGAGAAGGCAGTGAGAGGAAGGTGGGCAGAGTATTTTAGGGAGCTGCTAAATGTGAAGGAGGATAGGGAGGGAAAGGTAGTTGCAGTGGGAAGTGCTAAGAAAATGAGAGTGATGAGTGAGGAAAATGGAGGAAAAATAGGGAAAGATGAAGTGAAAACAGCTGTTAAGATGATGAGAGCAGGTAAGGCACCTGGATTGGATGGATGCCATGCAGAATGTCTTAAATTAAAAAAAGGAGGTACAGTTATGATCAACTGGCTGGTGAGGTTATTTAATGTTTGTTTAAGAGAGGGTAGAGTGCCGGAGGGCTGGAGGAGTGCCTGTATAGTTCCGCTTTAGAAGGGAAAGGGGGACAAGTGTGAGTGTAATAGTTTCAGGGGGATCAGCTTGAGTGTAGTTGGGAAGGCTTATAGGAGGGTCTTGACTGAGAGGATTAGGAGAGGAACAGAGGGATTGGTGAGGAACAGTATGGGTTTAGAACAGGTAGGGGTTGTGTAGATCAAATTTTTGTGGTAAGACAGATATGTGAGAAAGCTATAGGAAAAGGTAAGGATGCTTTTTTGGGGGCTTTTATGGATTTGGAAAAGGCTTACGACAGGGTAGACAGGAAGGTAATGTAGGAGGTATTGCAGATATATGGGATAGGAAGAAAGCTGTTAAGATCAGTCAAAAGTTTTTACGAGAGTAGTAGAGCTTATGTTAGGATTAGAAATGGGGAGAGTGAATGGTTTGAGGTAAAGATGATACTTCGTCAGGGATGTGTTATGTCGCCCTGGCTATTCAGTCTATACATGGATGGGGTGGTGCGAGAGGTGAATGCAAGGGTAAGGGGTCAGGGGTTGGAAATGGTTAAAGAAAATGGGGAAAAGTGGGAAATAAGCCAGTTGTTGTTTGCTGACGACACTGCGCTTGCAGCAGGATCAGAGGAGGGATTGAGGAGGTTTGGTGTGTGAAAGAAGGAAGCTGAAGATAAATGTGTGCAAAAGTAAGGTGATAAGATGTACAAGAGGAGAGAGTGACAGCAGGCTGGAAGTGAGCATTAAGGGAGAGAAACTGAAGGAAGTGGATAGTTTCAGATACTTGGGTGTGAATGTGGCAGGAAAGGGAGGAGTGGGGGTGGAGATAGAATGTAGATTAAGAGAAGTGAGTAAATGCTTTGGTGGATAAAATGTGTAATGAGAAATAGACATCTGGGGAATGGATGTTAAGAGGAGGTTATATGAAGGAGTGATTGTGCCAACAGAACTGTACGGGGCAGAAACATGGAACATAAGAGAGGAAGAGAGAAGGAGTTTGAATGTGTTTGAGATGAAATGTCTGAGAAGTATGATAGGTGTTACTAGGCTAGATAGAGTGAGAAATTAAGAGGTGAGGAGGAGAACAGGGGTGGAAAGGGAATATGTATGAGAAATAGTTTGACTCAGCCCGAAGGAATTTCTCCCCGTCTTCTCCTTTTCTGCATGAGGGGACGGAGAGGGGGGGTCGCCGAATTAATGAAGCGTCCTTGCTGTGAATGTGCTGTGTCCTGCGACACTGCTCCTGACCCATTCCTCTGAAGAATCTACAAGCGAAACCAGTCAAGTAATAAACTCGGAACGAGACCCGTGACTCTTTTTTCCACCATTTTTCAACTTGTCACAATGTCTCAACATACACACACACACACACACACACACACACACACACACACACACACACACACACACACACACGCACACACACACACACACACACACACACACACACACACACACACACACGCACACACACACACACACACACACACACACACACACACACACACACACACACACACACACACACACACACACACACACACACACACACACACACACACACACATATATATATATATATATATATATATATATATACATTTTATCAACCACAATGCATATATATATATATGTATTATATATATATATATATATATATATATATATATATATACAGTATATATATCACAACAAGTAATGTCGTAGCACATTGGTAAAATTATACTAATGACCCACTTTCGGAGAAGAATAAGTGAAGGTAAAAAGATCCCTATATTTCGATCACTAACTGTGATCCTCTTCATCACATCTGCTGAAAAGGATCACAGTTAGTGATCGAAATATACGGATCTTTTTACTTTCGCTTATTCTTTTCCGAAAGTGGATTAGTATCATATATGTACATATATATGTATATATATATATATATATGTATATATATATAATATGTATATACATATATATACATATATATATATATATATATATGTATGTATGTATGTATACATATATAATATGTATATACATATATATATATACATATATATATATATATATCATATGTGTGTGTATCTGTGTGTTGTGTGTGTGTGTGTGTGTGTGTGTGTGTGTGTGTGTGTGTGTGTGTGTGTGTGTGTGTGTGTGTGTGTGTGTGTGTGTGTGTGTATGTATAATCCAGACGCCGACGTCGGCATCCTCGTGTACCCACTCACGCCTCATGACGCCTACGTAGACGTCACTATACTGAAATGGTTAAGGAAATGTGTGGGAACTAGTTTATCAATAGAGTGGTTAACAAACGAAATAGAATTGCTAAGCGCTGAAACAATCGTTCATTTTAAGAGAAGATGAGATAACTTTATGAATAGGGATGACAGGTGGTAATGAACATGGAAGTGCCTAGTGTAGGCCTTATGGGCTCTAGCAGTCTCCTCCATGTCTTTTTATGTTTGTATATACAAATCTCAAAGCGTTTATGCCAGTTTTCTCTCACGTTTCCTGCAGGTCGGAACTGAGGTCGGTGACGTTGGAATCGCCAATAGTTTCTTGGACTACTATAGAACGTACGTAGTAGACACAACAGCCCCTTACGATTTCGACTACAGTTGTTTCCTGACTCCTGCTCCTCGCGTGGTGCCCCGTTGGCAGTCGCTCTCGTTCCCCTTCACTCTCGAGTCCTGGATTGCCCTCGTCTGCATGGTCGGAGTCATGACCCTCCTCATTCCGCTCTTTGCCAAGATAGTGCACGGAGAAGACGACGCCAAGTTCACAAGGTAGGTAGTGTTTTAGGTCCTCTTTTTATATAGTTAGAGTTGAGTTTATTTGCATTCAGTAAAATACTATTAGGGTGGAGGGAAAGATTTTTAAAACAAGATAGTGATTCATTGATGAAATAACGCGATTACTTTTAGTATGATAATGATGATGTACCGTTGAGGCCTGTCTACCGCTACTGAAGCTTGGTGTGTGACGTCGCGTCGTCAGCTGACTGATACTGTCACCACATTTGACATTATTCGCACAATTGTTTTTGTCTTCGTTTCTTTTGCTGATAAGGTCTTAAAGGCAGATCGCAACCCAGGGAACAGGCAACATCTTTGATGTTGAACTCCATTAACTGGGTACCCACACCTCTGGTAGAAATGAATCAATAAATAGATAAATAAAAATAAATAAATAAAAGGGGGAGCGAATGTTTCTAGAAAGCTCCTTCTATTTTCTCTATCTCTCTGTCACTTTCTCTTAACTGATAATAATTTAGACGCTGTCCTTATTCGACACACACTTTTTGGTAGAGGCTAAAGCTTACCTTGCCTTGACTATTAATATATTTCCCCTTGAAGAATGTAATGGAACTGCCTGGTGTAGGCCTTATGGTCTCTTGCAGTCTCCTTTATGTTCTTATCTTATTATTACCGTGCAGCTTCACTGTACGTAGTAACATGACCTGCGTCTCACGCATACTATATATACCTTTAGAAAGCACCTACAGTATTAGGTTTGTCGCTCTATGATGAGAGTAATAGATTTATATAAACAAAACCTCTCTCTATCTATCTCTCTCTCACTATCTCTCTCTCTCTCTCTCTCTCTCTCTCTCTCTCTCTCTCTCTCTCTCTCTCTCTCTCTCTCTCTCTCTCTCTCTCTCTCTCTCTTTCTGTGTGTGTGTGTGTGTGTGTGTGTGTGTGTGTGTGTGTGTGTGTGTGTGTGTGTGTGTGTGTGTGTGTGTGTGTGTGTGTGTGTGTGTGTGAATGTGTGTGTATCTGTCTGTCTGTCTGTCTGTCTGCTTTTCCTCCCTTCTCACTTTTTATCCTCAACTTCGACCTCTTTCTTCGGCAGCCCAGAAGTCTCCTTCCTGTACACGGTGGCCATGATTAGTAACGAGAGTGTCCCCCAGCCGAAGAAGTCTCTTAGACCTTTCATGGCCCCGCTGATGCTCATGGGCTTCGTGACTGCCATCTTCTACTCCAGCAACTTAACGGCCTACCTCATGACCAAGGTAGGGATAGTGCCGCCGTAGCTGTAAGGATAGAGGCGCCGTAGCATTAAGGTCATAAGGCGCTCTTGGGTAAGGGGAGGTCTTTGTTATTAGGGGCAGCGGCAGGAGTGAGATTTATCTTTGATGTATTGAAGGTGTATGTTTAGGTCCTTCTCAAGATGTTCAGTCACCCAATTTGTCATAGAGGGTCAAAGGCTGTAATAATATTTGCCTTTTTCCGTGCCTAGCAAGCTTCCAGATTTCCCGACTTTTTCCCATCGTTTCCGGGTAGGTATAATACATGCAACCGCGTCCCATAAGACTAGAATCATCATCAGGAGAACAAGTATTGTAAATGAAACACCTGAACTGGCGTTCGGTGTCCAGGCAGGTTACTTGTCTTATGTCAGCCTTATCGAATACTTTTTGATCCAATACATGTTCTTTCCGGTGATACTGTAAGATATACCACTATATCCTACAATTGTCACATGCCTGACATGTGATGTACATAAATACAAGAAGGTACTAGCCTTTGGCAATAATTCTAATATTGCCAACCTTCGCATTTCCTAATCATGAAAACCTGACACAGATAATGCAAAACATCATCACACCATCGTCCGACACAAGTACCTAATGTCACCTGATAGTTTATTAACCTTTCCTTATACCTACCAAACTACATTATCGTAACTCCAATACACACGTCATGCCAAGGCACATCCACAAATAATATTACTAAACCCATTATAATGGAACTAACACACATATATACATACATACTCGTACATACATATATATATGTGTGTGTGTGTGTATGTGTGTGTGTGTGTGTGTGTGTGTGTGTGTGTGTGTGTGTGTGTGTGTGTGTGTGTGTGTGTGTGTGTGTGTGTGTCCCAAACATATTAACTATCTGATAACCTACACCTGACATGCTTAGATAGGCATATCCCCATATATAAACGGGCGACTGCGTCGCCAGAGAGAAGACTAAGGGAGACACTCCCTTAGATTCGGTAGGGAAGATATTTTCCCTTTGGGAGATTATATCCCAAGTTATCTCTATTATTCTTATCCCAGATAACAAAATGTCGTTCGATCTCGTGCAAAGCAATACTAAATGTGTTTAGGTTTACAATTCAGGTATTGTCGATAGTTTAGTTAGGTTAGGTTAATTCACGTGCTGGACTCGTGATCGATAGCTATTGCTCTCCTGGTTAAGAGTTCAAAGCTCGCATTGTCCAGTCTGTAGGTAATTTTGTGACCTTGCATACACATACACTAAATCATTTTACTTAAAGGAGACAATGACAGATTGTAGTATAAGTAGTACTTGTTTTATGTGTGTGTGTCTGCGTGCGTGCGTGGGTGCGTGCGTGTTTTTGTGTGTGTTTTGTGTTTTGTGTGAGTGTTTATGTGTATGTTTTTGTGCTTGTGTGTTTTGTGTGTGTTCTAGTCCTTGGTTGACTATACAAGTGTGGTGTATGGAAGATAAAGTATCGTTGAACTTTATATTTATTGAAGACATGCAATTCCGGTAATTACAGATCGGATATAATCCCCCAAGGGAACAGTGTCTCCCCTGGTGAGACTAAGGGAGAGTGTCTCCTCTAGTCTCCTGTCTAGTCACCTTCTATCTCCTTCTAGGGGAGAGTGTCTCCTCTGGTCTCCTGTCTGGCGACACGGTCTCCGGGATTTAAATATTCAGAAATACCTGTATCAGCGGTCTTGTGTAGAGTTGCCTATACTTACTTTCTACAGTAATACAAGTTGGTTTGTTGCATTGCAATAGAAGTATTAAGTACTATATTTATATTCGTTAATGCATCATGAAATGGTGCATGGATTGTATTTATAATTATGTAGCTTGGTAGGTATAAGGAAATGGTTGATCATCTGTCTGGTGACACTGTGTACTTGTGTCGGTAATTTCCGTTGGACGATGACGTGATCTGTGTTGTATGTCTGAGTCAGATGTTTACGATTTGGGAGTGTGGATGTCAGCAAGATTGGGAAGGAATTGCCAAGGCCAGTGCCTTCGGGCACCTATTTTTATGCATGTGGATCAAGTGTTAGGCATGTGATATAATGGTTAGTAAGGATACAGTGTGTGTTTCTGTTTTTATGTGTATGCTTTGTGTTTATGTGTGTGGTTTTGTGCATGTGTGTTTTGGTGTGTTTTGTGTATGTGTGTTTGTGTGTGTGTGTTTTGTCAATGTGTTGTGTACGTATTTTGTGTATGTTTGTGTATATTATGTGTGTGTTTTGTGTGTTTTGTGTTTGTGGGAGTGTTTCTGTATGTGTGTGTGTGTTTGTGTGTGTGTGTGTGTGTGTGTGTGTGTGTGTGTGTGTGTGTGTGTGTGTGTGTGTGTGTGTGTGTGTGTGTGTGTGTGTGTGTGTGTGTGTGTGTGTGTGTTTCTATATTAATCAAGAACTTGTCCTATGCCTAGACATTCGAGCAGCCCATCCAATCGATGCGACAACTGGCCGAGTCCGGTCTGCCTGTCTCTGCCTTCGGGAATGTCTTCGACAAGAACCTCCTCGCATCTCTGGATCCTTATCAGCGTCAATTAGGTCGACGGTACACTGCCATCTCTGCGGGTTTTGACCCTTATTTCAAGTAGGTAACACCCTCGGATTGCTTTCAGGAAAGCATCTTGGAAGAAAAGTTTGACGGACATTCAGAATCGAGGCGTCGCGATTTATTTAATACTATCGGTTTGTGTCACATTTTTAACACAAGTCTGTCAAGATATTTTTTGAGCTGATATACCATGTTCTGTATTTGTCTAATATACCTTATCAAGCCTTGTGAAATCGTCTTGTTTAGAAAAATAAGTTTAGTCTGTCTTTTTCAAGAAATGCACCATTCTTTCTTGAAACTTAGTTGTAACTGTCTTCATGCGTCTCACTTGATTTAGACCAAGCTAACAACGTGAACACCTTCTCCTCTGCACAGGCAAACCTCCAAAGGTCTAATGGCCGTTATTAGCAACCGACAGCACCTAGAGTTCGTGAAGCAGGTATACTTCACTAACAACCTGGGCGAATCGAGTGTTCGGATTCAGGAGGAGTGTATCTCGACCTACAGCATTGTCATCCTCATCCCCAAGAATTCAGTGCTTAAAAAAACTCTCGACAAGGTTACCATGTTTCCCTTTATGCATTTATCATGTAGTGTGTTCCCTTTCGAAACCAACAACAAGTCTAATCTATTTGTTTGGCTGTAAGGATGTAGGTATGGAAGAAAATAGAAATTCGCAGGGTCGGGGCTAGACGTCTACGTCCTTCAATGTATTATATGGAGGGCACTGTCTTCTATATGTTCAGGGATCGCTTGCTCCTCCAATTTTTAAGATACAGAGCCAATATTGGCATGTATAATAAAGGGGTGTTCGGGCAGGTCTTGGCGAAAGAAATATTTCCTCATCTGGATCAGAGCCAGAGCCACCTTCCCCCAGTTTTCAAGATAGAAATCCCACACTTGGCATACATACCGAGGAGGGAGTGGGAGGTAGAATGAATGAAAAAAGAAAACCCCTCGTGGGATATTAGTATAGGGCACTTTAATCGACTCTTTGTTTATTCGACTCAGTTTTTGAGACAGCCTGTACTTGGGATGCACAATAAACGGGGAGGAGGCATAATAGATGGATAAAGAAAATTGCTCCCTAACCCAAGGGGGATATTTAACAAGCACTTTCTGTGGATTTGTTCACAAACTTTTCCCTCATTATTTTGGATAGATAATCATGCTTGCCATGCATAATAAGTGGGAGTCATGATAGGTTTTAAGGAAAAGTTTTTGCTCCTTTACCTCGGGGGGTGGACTGGACCCCCGTCCCTTATTTGCTAAAATGGAGAGCCTATACCTGGAATACTCATACATACTTAGTGTCGAACTAGGTTAAAAAAACCGTAACAGTAGGAGTGAAAATGATAGTAATTGTAGTAATTGTGATTGTAGTTGTATTTGCAATCACCATTGTGACCGTAACCCTTGTAACTCATTGTAATCCATTGCATTGATCTTTCCTTACAGGCTATCATCAGAATACTTTCTGGTGGACTGACACTCAAGTTCTTTAGGGACTCCCTGCGCATAGGTGACCTGGAGGACGCTGAGGGCGACCACGCCCCGGGGCAGGAACCGCCTGAAGAAGCTACACAATCTGGAGACAACAACAGCAAGCAGGTGAGGCATCTGTAGGCTTGCAGATGTAGATGTAGATGTACGAGTAGATGCGGAGCTATATTTTTTATATTTACAGCTCCCTGAGGATTCTTCTTCTTTTTTTCTTGATGTCTTACTACATAACTTGTTTTTTATATGTTTTCTCTTTTCATCCACATTTTATATCGTCTTTCTTTTATGTTCTGCAGGTTGTTTTTGGTTTGTTGACAGATTTTCCGGTAGAGTTACTTTAAGATTACGGACGTGTCTGTATCGTATACGAACACGGTGAACAGAAGTGACCTAAGAATGAGTCCTTTACGAACTTCACCCGAAACACTTTTTCAATAAGACCGTTGGTATCAAGGGCAATACCCAGTTTTACGTCTGTTTAGACAGTTTCTTCTCAAACATGCTAGATTTTCTGTAAGGTCACATGTTGCTGGCTTTATGTATTTGTGTCACTTTTTAACAGCTCCTGCTCTCACGTATACCGTGAGTGATATCACGCGTCATTCAAGAGACAAATCTCACTTATTTACCCCCCAAAACACCAACATATTCACCGTGGGTTTCGACCCTAACTGCTCTCGAAAATGGGATTGATGATTCAATTAACCATGCCCTTGGTCAAACTCGCTGGCTGCAGGGATCCAGCTGCCGTCACTTCGACCCTAAACGCAAGTAGCAACGCTCTAACCCGCTCCTCCAGCAAGCATCTCGAGAATGTACATGCTCATAAGGTGATCCATTTCATTCTAATGATATTTTATATTTTGTGTTTCAGGTCATCACCACTGAGCATCTTCAGGGAGCTTTCTTCATTCTCCTGATAGGGAACTTCCTGGCTTTGCTCGTGTGTGTGGCTGAGTGCTCCATCCACGCCATCAAGACGACGTCCTAGGATTGTTGAGGAAAGATTCGCGCTTGGCGGAGGTAACGCCAAGCGAGGACAAAGACCCAGAGTGTATCTGTCCCGAAAGGGTTAGGATCAAGGTTAGGTTACGTGTGGTTGTAAAGGGTGAGGATAATGTGAAAGGTGTCAATATAAAGGTACTGAGTGGAAATGTTCCTTGTTTGTTTGTCCCTTTGTTGGCAAAAAACACACACACACACACACACACACAAACACATACACACACACACGCACACATACACACACACACACTTCGGGGACATATGTTATGAGCCTTTTAGAATTGACTTTGCTCTCTCCAACGACCCAAACTATTGATAAAGATTTTGTCCTTACTTGGTGTTTCTTTTGTCATATCTGATGGCAGAGGTCATTTTCAGACCGACATTTCTCTTGTTCATGAGTTACTGTGACACTGGAACCTAGATTGTCAATAACACTAGATCATATTTATTTGATAATTTCAGTCATGTCTTTTAGTATATACACTTGTTGTTATTGAGTTAACGCAAATGCAAGTGAAAAACTGATCAATTGATTAATTAATGAATGAATGAATTAGTTAATCAAGTGAGCAATCAATTAATCAATCAACTAATTAATTCATGTGAATAAATAGAGTAATGAATAATCTGCTTGTACTTGTAAGATTTATTTAATGTCTCATTTTAGAGTATAATATTCATATTTCTTGGGTTACAGTAAAATTTATGTAATATTCTCAAATAGAATAGCTAGATTATCCTTACCACAGAGCCTAAGATTATATGATATTGGTAAAATATTTAACTAATTATTATATTTACTTTGAAATTTCAAATTTCATTGAACGTACAGTATGTCAGTATTCATTTAATAAAATGCATATATAAACACTTATTTTATTACATGAAGGAGAAGGTAAAGGGTGCAGATGGACAAAAGTAGATTGAGCAGACTTGAGGGGAAGACGAAGAATGAGGTAGATGGACGGGGTGAAGGGGCACTGGATGCAAGAGGAATGTCTGTTGAAGAAGGAAGAGAGAGGGCAAAGGATAGGTGTGATTAGAGGGTGGTTGTAAGTGGATGAGAAGGTGGGGGTTGTCATGTAGTGAAGCCGGGGGGGGGGGGGTAAACCAGCTTCGCCTGTCGGAGTCTGTCGTGGTACTGTGTCTCGCTGCACTGCCAAGCAATGTGTCGGGAGTAAAGGATAACCTTTCATCTACGAGAAGCTAAGCTGGGAAAGAAAACGAGTGGATTTTTGGGAGACTGTGGAATGGATGCAAGGTGGATGTATGGTTTGACTCGCCCTCATCCCTTTTTTGGTATACGAGCCACCGGCTGCGCTGGTCCTTGCTTCGCAGGGGACTGCCTTCGTCCCTTATTCAATATCTACAAAATGATGGACAAACAAAACTTTTCTCTCCCTTTTTTTTTTTTTTTTATCTTTTCGTCTTTAGAAAGACTAAAGATAAGCAGCGAGCGGGCAAAATAATTTTTACCGTTCAATTGACAAAATGTCACAATCTGCTTATTTAAAAAAAAAACTATATATATATATATTTTCGTATGCTAAGATTGGTGTCCCCAGTTGCCGCCAAGTGATTTTATTCACTTAAGATAAACCCTCCTCTGCAGTGAAAGGGTTGGGATTATTTTGACTAACACATTCACTTTTACCATTTGTTGTTCTGGTTCACTCTAGACGATTTCATTCCAAAGTGTGGATCACAGCCTTCCACATTTTCTGGTGTCAGAAATGGGAATCCCAAGCAACAACTCTACTATTACTCCGAGGCAACAACTCTACAACGCAGCTCCACTCCTCAACTCAAGTCTACCTAAGGACTCTCTAACGTAGCCAGCAACATTACTACAAGGCAATCAACTCCAACGTAGCCAGCAACATTACTACGATGCAATCAACTCTAACGTAGCCAGCAACATTACTAAGAGGTAATCAACTCCAACGTAGCCAGCAACATTACCACTAACCACAGACCTCCTCCGCCGATTCACCCGCCATCGCCCAGCAACACGGACAAGGCTACACCCCGCCGTCACAGACAAAAGTTCCGTCCCAGGGCCACTACCACGCGCGGACAAATTCACCGACCACCCGCCATCGCCACACACGAGCCTACATCCGGAATCGCTTTTCCAACCCCTCCACGGGCCCTCCACTTCTCAAAGGAAGTATCTTTCTACACTACGGGTCCTGATATATATATATATATATATATATATATATATATATATATTTATATACATATATATATACATATGTATATATATATATATATATATACATACATATAAGAATATATATATATACATATACATACATATATATGTATATATATATATATATATATATATATATATATATATATATATAAACTGTGTTACATTGTAAATTTTCACATTTCCTCTTATACTGTGTACATATATTCATATTAATTTTGTTTTACAGCACTGTACCATCTGTGTTCATCTCACCTCACCAAATGCTAAAATACCTCATCACCCAGGAGCAACACCATCACCATATCATCAGTGGTAAGAAGATATAATTTCCGTGATAGGTTTCAACTAATGGCTACTCTCTGTTACCTTTGTGTTTATATCTTATGACGCGGTCCTGAACATCTCAACCCACACACAATTATTGTACTCGTTCCCGTTCTGCCAAAATCTCACGAACTCCAAACATGTGTACCACTTCCAATAACAGCTCTCCACATCGCCCACCAAAGACACAAAATCTCATAACAATAATCAAGGAAGAGAATAGGTTACCAAAATTTGATAGACGGAACTTCCTGTACACAACCTACTCTCCGAAGTTCAATCTGAAATCATACGTGTGTCACAGACAATGAAACAAGAAATTCAAGGCAACCTCAAACAACACCAAACTCATCATATTTCTGGACACTTGATCTCCTGTTAACATTATGTCCACATTCAGTTTTAACAAACTCCGTTCGAAGCGCAAGAAAGTCACTATCCTAAAGCCCCCTGATATCCAAATCGCCAACGTCGATGGTGTACCATTCCCTATCCTTGGAAAATTGTCCTTGGATATTAACTTTAAAGATCAATGCCCACCCATTCCACTTACTGTATACGTAGCTGACGTGCATTTTCCCGCTAACATAGATATATTAGACGTCACAGGACGTCACAACTACACGCCACAGGACGTCACACTACGAGAAGATAGATATCAAGTCATACGACGTCGCGTACGTCGCAGCAGCAGCACCAAATGGCTGTTGAGCCTCAAGTCTAACCAGAACCCAACCGGAGTCCCAGTTAATAATGGAATTAAGCCGGCCTGACCTTGACCTCTTAGGACACCTGGTACGACCACGATACGACCGTTGAGAACCGTACGTCCACAGAAGAAATTATCCTTATATTTTATTTTTCACCATGTATTATCAAAATATGCTATGTCCTTCTATATATCGTAACTATATATTTTTTTAATAATGAGTGTGTTACTCAACCATGTAGATACCTACTTCTGTCACATTGTAAATATATACTGTACAATAAAAATCTATGTAGTGGTAATCGTCACAGCCTTCGTGGTTAGCTACCTTGCTTCTTAGCGTTCATCACGACTGGCTTTGTATAAGACAACTGGCTGCGATTTACTAGAGTAAATCCGCAGAACCAAACAGCCTTTACTTGCTCCGCTACTCACATTGCCTCCAAAGTGTGGATCACAACCCTCCACACTCTTCAGTACAATATTGTACCCGCAGATAGAAGCGTTGATAAATGCAAATGAAATACTAATCTCTGAAAAAGGTGGAAAAAAAGACACTGGTCTAGTTACGAGTTTATTCCTGACAGGTTTACTCCAAGCTTTTTCATGGTAGGAACGTGGAATCGGTTTGTAAACATACACTGTCAGCTTCGCTCCAAAGGAACATTCCTCTGAAGAAGCTTAGAGTGAAAGTGGTCGAGAATAAACTCCGAACTAGACCCGTGTCTTTATTTTCCACCTTCTGCAATTAATCACAATGTCTCCACAAAGACTAAAGTCTCAATGAAAAGCCGAAAATCGAAATGAGATCCTCGTTCATCCACTGTAACCGAAGAGCGAAAGGAGGACGACTATAGTTATTCATTGATCCCTTCATCAGTCCACCGAAACAGACTTTTGGGAGGAGGAGGGGTGGAAGTTAGAAAAACGAGCATCGGGGAACAGGCC
>NC_134782.1:36074469-36076969 GCF_046742065.1 Oratosquilla oratoria
CACTACATTTTATCAAAAAAAAAAAAAAAAAAAAAAAAAAAAAAAGACAATTAAAAAAATAATAATAAATAAATAAAATAAAATAAAACATCAAAAACTTTCAGTTGACGAAACTTGATGAGTGTTGTGACAGCCTCCCAGTGTTGTGGCGGCAAGCGACGTGTGGGATCTACGTCATACGAATAACGGACGACCAGGAAAAGAACCCCACGAAGTCGATTTCTGTTTTGTCTCGCTTTGTCCGTTTTCTTCGAACACCTGACAAAGTATGGGATTATGAAGGCAAATACATATTTTTCGGGTCTTCAAAGGCACAGATGGAGTTCCTAGCTGGCACAGAGAAGGTCAGGAAAACGAAGGATGTTGTCTTTGTGTGGTAAGTAATATTGACGGTTACTGTGCTTTATGACTATTTACTGACTTATGACTGTACCCCATATTTAACTGTTCATTGGTGGTTTGGCCACGCACTTATGTATAATAGTAATATTCTATGTTTTAATTGAAATCCAGTTAAGTAATTGCCTCGGATAGATTTATATAGTTATGGGGAGTTCCAGAACAAATTTCTAACGCCCTGCATAGTACAATCGGTACCGTCATTGCTTTCTGGTAACCTTTCACATAGCCAATTATTCAAGTCATAGTGGTGGAGGTAGCTAATCCATATATATATACATATATATATATATATATATATATATATATATATATATATATATATATATTTATTTATATATATAGATATATATATATATATATATATATATATATGTATAGATATATATGTAGATATGTATATATATATATATTATGTATATACATACTGAAATAATCTTAAATATATATGTATGTATATACTCTTACTCCGCTTGTCGTCGGGCCACTTGGTGATCCATAACCCTTTTGAAACGTCTCGCCATGTCTTTCTGTCTTGTGCCACCTCCTTCCATTCTCTTGATTCTATTCTGCATATCTGCACATCTCCTTCAACGCATCTCCTCCAGTCTTTTCTAGGTCGTCCAAATGGTCGTCTTCCATGCATTCCACTATTGAGCACTTTCTTTGGCCATGTATCTTCTTGCATCCTTATAACATGTCATGTCCATATAAATATTTTTAATCTTATTACATTTCTAATATGGGGTTGTTTTGTTCGTTCTCTAATTTCCCAGTTATGTCTTATTCTCCATTCTTGCCTTTGGTTGTCATACACGGGTCCTAAAATTCTCCGTAAAATCTTATTTTTAAGAACTTCAAACTTCTCCATAGCTTTCGCAAGGGCCCATGTTTCGAAGCCGTACAATAAGACTGGTCTCACTATTGAGATGTACAGTCTCAGTTTTGTTGTTCTTGATATTGACCTTTTTTAAATCAGTTCTATTAGGCTGTAGTAATATCGATTTCCTGCTCCGATTTTGGCTTCCACTTCCTGTTTCATTCTTCCGTCACTGGTCACCTTTACTCCTAAGTATTTAAAATCTTTAACACTCTCTACGTCCATCTCTGCAATCTGTACCCTTTCTGGCAAATTAGACACTCTTGCTACCTTCATTATCTTTGTCTTGCTCTCATTGATCTTGAGTCCAACACTTTCTGCAGCTTCTTTAAAGAGCGCCGCCAGGTTTTCCATTTCTGCTTGATTCTCTATCATGATGTCAATGTCGTCAGCATACGCTAATAGTTTTATGGTTATATCTTCCAATTTTATTCCTTCGTCTCTCCCATTCATACTACCTCTGATTATTTTTCCATTGCCAGATTGAATAACAGTAGTGAGAGTATGCATCTTTGTTTTAGCCCATCTCCTATCTGAAAAGGTGATATAGTTTTACTCCCACATCTCACTACGCTATTTGTGTTTTCATAGCATGCTCTTGTTAACCTGGTGTACTTATTTGGTATTCCTAATTCTTCCATTATTTTCCATAGAGATGTTCTGCTCACTCTATCATAAGCCTGTTTGAAATCGATGAACAGGTGTAGTTGCTCCCTATCATATTCCCAATACTTTTCTATTAGTTGTCTTATAACAAAAACTTGATCTGTTGTTGACCTCCCTCTTCTAAAACCGCATTGGTACTCTCCTACTATATGTTCCATGTATTCTTCCATTCTGTTATACAATATCTTGGTAAAAACTTTATATGCAGTTGATAGTAGGCTTATTCCTCTATAGTTTGTGCACTCTAACTTATCATCGTTTTTGTGTATTGAAATGAATATCCACTCTCTTCAGCTATCTGTTATGCGTTCTTTTGTCCAAATTACCTTTATCAGTCGGTGTAGTCTTTCCGTTAAAAAATCTCCTCCTTTCCATATTTCTAATGGTATTCCGTCTTTCCCGGGACATTTATTGTTTCTTAAATGTTTAACTGCTTGTTTAAATTCCTCCAAAGATGTTTCGGGCATCTCTTCTTCTGGCCCTTGGGTAGTTCGATTATCGTTGTTGTCTGGGTTGTTTTCCGTTGGCGGGTTTAATAATTCTTCAAAATGTTCC
>NC_134782.1:36084469-36091969 GCF_046742065.1 Oratosquilla oratoria
CCTCGGTGTTGCTGTATGGAAGGAACCCGTGGCCGTTTAGGGTCGAAGGATGCCAAAAGGCGGGTATAAGAACATTAGAATAGGGGAGACTGCAAGAGATCATAAAGCCTACACTAGGCAGTTCCATGTCCCTTATCAACTTGTCATCGCTATCCATAAAGTCATCTAATCTTCTCTTAAGACAACCAATTTTTTCAGCCCTCATTGCATTGTTTCCAAGTTTATTTCATTCGTTAACCACTCTATTGGTAAGCCAGTTTTTGCCTATCTCTTTCTTAAACCTAAATTTGTCCATTAATATGAGTCCTGTCCTACTGTCATAATATACTTTGCCTGCATCATACTTGTTAAAACCCTTGACCCATTTGATGTTGTTGTTGGACTGCAGCAGGAGGATGATCAGCAGAGTCAAGAGATCAAATGAGGCACCGAATAAAGACAATCTATAGAGGAGTTATTTATTCCCTGTTCCCCCGTATGTTTCAGTTACCAAATGACGAGTTTAGTTCATATGTCATGTGGGAATTTGGTGTAAATAACAAATTTAGATTTAACCACTTCAGCACGAATCAAATTCTCACACACAGCATCGGCTGCCATATGTACGATTCATCACACTACTCGCATCATAAAATTTAAACTCACTGCTGTATTACTCGTTCTCTTTTACTCTGAATAGTAATAAATGCAGAAAACGTGATCAAACCAGTTCACAGAATCCAGGGGTGACTTATGTACAACTACAAATATATATATATATATATATATATGTATATATATATATATATATAGATATATGTATATATATATATATATGTATATATATATATATATATATATATATATATAATATCAAGACGCCGACATCGGCATCCTTATGTACCCACTCGCGCCTAATGACACCTACGTAGACGTCATCGTACCAAGAAGGAAATAAGTAAGAATTAGTTTACCAATCGAGTGGTTAACAAATTAAATAGAATTGCTAAGCGCTGAAACAATCGTTCATTTTAAGAAAAGATGGGATAATTTTATGGATAGGTTTAACAGGTGGTAATGGACATGGAAGTGCCTAGTGTAGGCCTTATGGTCCCTTGCAGTCTCTTCCATGTCTTTTTATTTTCTATATACAAATCTTAAAGCGTTTATACCAGTTTTCTCTCACGTTTCCTGCAGGTCGCAACTGAGGTTGGTGACGTTGGAATTGCCAACAACTTCTTGGACTACTATAGAACGTACGTAGTGGACACGACAGCCCCTTACGATTTCGACTATAATTGTTTCCTAACTCCTGCACCTCGCGTGTTGCCCCGGTGGCAGTCGCTCTCGTTCCCCTTCACTCTCGAGTCCTGGATTGCCCTCGTCTGCATGGTCGGAGTCATGACCCTCCTCATTCCGCTCTTTGCCAAGATGGTGCACGGAGAAGACGACGCCAAGTTCACAAGGTAGGTAGTGTTTTAGGTCCTCTTTTGATATAGTTAGAGTTGAGTTTATTTGCATTCAGGAAAAATACAATTAGGGTGGAGGGCAAAATTTTTAAAATAAGATAGTGATTCCCTGATCAAATAACTCGATTACTTTTAGTATGATAATGATGATATACCGTTGAGGCCTGTCTACCGCTACTGAAGCTTGGTGTGTGACGTCATATCGTCAGTGGACTGATAGTTTTTGTTTTAATCAATTTATTACGCTCAAGGAGCGTCAAACCTAGTACAAAAGTGTAGCTATGTACAGAGTACTAGTGACACACAGGACATTCTCGAATCATAACTGAAGGAATTATTTGTAGTTTATCACCCATTAGTGCGGGTGATACAAAAATATATACAGTGATCACCTTCTGGCAAATATTTACATATAATAATAAGTAATCGTCGATGAGGTATCAAGGTTGTTGGCATATGGGGTGTAGCGCAGCCTGCACGATGTGTACCTCGGCACCTTTCTGGTCTCACCCGCCTACATCGTGCGGTAGCCGGGTTTGCGTCGGGCACGTATAACACTGTGTCGTCTCACCAGAAGTTCGCTGCGTTTGTATGCATGTGGAAGTGGAAGGACATTCTTGTGGTGTTGGATGGTTACACTTGAAGTCTTCTCAGCATTACCACGGTGACGTGTAGGGAAGTGGCGGCTTATCGTACCATCCATTTGTAGTAGGGCAATAGTTGTAGCAGCTGGCAGATCCATACTACAGACATTCCTTGTTATTATGTTCAGGGAACAACAAATCTAGTGCAAAAGATAAATATATACAGATTATTAGTGATACTTAAAACATTTCCGAATCATGACTGATTTATTTATGTATACTTTAAAATCCACCAAAGTGAGGGTGTTGCAATAGGATTAATTCTAATTTATCACCTTCAAGCAAATATTTACAGACATCAAGAACTGATTGTCGATGTGGTATTAAAGGGGCTATCGTGGGGCAATTAATACAGTAGTGCTCTAGACTGTTGGCATTAGGGGTGTCGCACAGCCTGCACGATGAGTACCTCGGTACACCTTCGGTCTCACCCACTTGCCACACTGGTCTGTAGCCGAGCCTGAGTCGGGCACTCACAACATTGTGTCTTCTCACAATAAGTCCATTACGTCTATACTTATAGGGAAGAGGAAGAAAATTCTCGTAGTGTTGGATAGATACACTTGTAGCCCTCTCAGCATTGCTACGGCGGCGAGTAGGGGAGCAGGCAGCTTGTCTTACCATTCGCTTGTAAGAAGGTAGGAAGGCAGTAGTAGAAGTGGCAGCTGGTGGATCCATACTACAGGCTGTCCTTGCTAGCCGATCAGCGGTGTCATTGCCTAGGAGTTCGATATGGGATGGAATCCACAGGAAGTGTACCCTCTGTGAGTTTTCGTGAGTTGTGGCCAGTTGTCGCATTATTTGTGTTACCACTTGTTGGTGTTCAGGCTTGGTAGATGAGAGAGCACGGAGGGCTGACTGAGAGTCGCAGATGATCAAGCCGTTTTCTCCAGTCCGTGTCAGCAAAGTAACAGCGTCCAGGAGCCCATGCAACTCACAATACGTGGAGCTTGACGAATTAGGGAGTCGACGGCCTGCCCAGCCCCCTAGTGGTGGCTCTATGTTGGGGGAATACACAGCACATCCAGCACTACCGTCCTCCTGCAAAGAACCGTCAGTGAAGAGATGATGGGCCGCATTTAAAGAAGATGACAGACCGGCGATAGTTTCTAAGGCTAGTTGTTTCTGGAGCTGTGGTAGGTCGGACTTGGTAGTTGGAGTATAGGTGACTGTTGGCATGGGTGTCTGCCAAGGTGGGAGGCCAAGGTCCTCATTCTCTGTTAAAATGTTTATGTTAAGCCTCCGAATGTTTGAACTGATGTTAAGGACCAGTGAGCAGCCACCGGGACGAAGCTGAGGTCGAGGCTCTGCCAAATCAATCGATGTCTGGATTGTGTGACAAAAGTGAGGAGATAAGTGGGGGTAGTGCAGGCACTTGATAGTGAAGTAGGTAACGTTTGCGTATATTCTCTCTACAATTGGTGGTAGACGAAGTTCTTGCTGTATATTGACGATCCTGGTTGTGGTAGGGCAGCCTAAGATGAGCCTCATTGCCTGGTTTTGGAATTTTTCAAGTGGTTGCAAAGTAGTTTTGGAAAGCTGACTAAGTGCGGGAGAGAGGTAATCAACCACTGATCGAATGAATGTGATATATATAGTTCTGGCGACAGGGATGGACACTCCAGCAATATTGTTGGTTAACCACCTAAGAGGAGTCAATCGTCTCTGTAGCCGGGTTAGCAGGTCTTGAACAATTGGATGTACGCGTTGTCTTGCTGGGATAGAAGGTGTGATACGAACTGGTGCCCCCAGGTAAAGGTACTGTGAGCACAATGGCACGATGGTGTTGCCAACAGTGAATTCTGGCAAAGTTCTTGCTGGGCGAAAAGATAAAATTCTGCTCTTTTCTGGTGAGATGACCAGCCCGCATGAGGAGGATGTCAAATGAAATGATTGAAGGAAACGTTGCATGTCTTGTGGTGATCTTGAATGAATGCATATGTCGTCTGCATAGCAAGTGATTGTTGTACCGTCGATGTCAGGAAGCAGAGAGAGAAAGCGATGCATAAGGATGTTAAATAAAAATGGACTGAGTACTCCTCCCTGTGGAGTACCGAGTTCAAACTCTCTGGTATTGCTGTACGCTCCTTTAAACAATACACGTGAGTTCCTGTTCTGCAGGTATCCTCTTATCCACCTCAGTAAATTTCCTTTGATGCCAAAGTCAACAAGTTGGTCGAGGATAATGTCCCTGTTGGCGATGTCGAATGCGCTTTTCAAATCAATGAAAGCCCACTACACTGGTGGGACAGAGGCGTGTGTAGAGTTCCATGAGGCAGTGGTGTGTTCCTCGTTGGGGCAGGAAGCCGTACAGTCGGGGCGAGAGCTTATCTTGTATCCGGAACATCAGACGTGATAGAAGAATGCGTTCCAATACTTTACAGAAACAAGAGGTGAGAGATACAGGTCGGAATTTGTCAGTGCCAGGTTTAGGAATCGGTACTATCGTGCTGCAAGTCCAGTCCCGTGGTACATATCCCAGGTTGTAGCAGAGATTATACAGCTGGAGGAGGGGGTTACCAGGTACGTCCAGGAGTACTCGGAGGACGGCGTAGGTGATACCATCATCGCCAGGAGCTGTCGCCTTACCCTTGGCGAGGGCTCTTCGCAGCTCTTGTTCGGTTATCTCCTCATCTTCTTCTTCGGTCTTCAGCAAGGCAGAGGCAAGTCGGAGTGCACGATAGTTTTTGTGGGTGGAGAGAGCGTCGTGTATGTATGGTGGGAGGTTGCTGGTTCGTGCCTGTGCTGACCAGGCATCAACAAGGTCTTGTGCAAACTGTGTAGGACTATGATGGAGGGCACTGTGATGTTTTTTCTTTATCACCTTGTTGATGAGGTGCCACATGGTGCCAATACTCGTTTGATGGTTAATGCTGTCCGTTAGTTTTTTCCAGGAATCCGTTTGAACACAACGCTGTAGAGCAACTAAGTCATCTCTTGATAGTTGATACTGGTGTAGAGTTTCTGGACTTGGTCTTTTCTGAAAGGCAAAGCCATCCTCCATCGCTTTCCTCTCCGCCTGAACGATGTGGTTGTCTAGTGTCCAAGTGTGTGTATTCGGATGACGTGTGATGTGTGGCTTTTTGACGTATTGGGTGTAGAAAGTATGTGTGGCGTTAACGAGGGAGGAATATAACTGTTCAGGACAGTGGTGGTTAAATGTGGGTAGGAGGTTTGTTATGTATGAAATATATGTGGGACAGTACTTGGGTGGGAGTACGATGCGTGTACGGGTGTGCACTGGGGATGGCGTGGTAGGAAGGGTGTATTGGACGCTGAGTGCTACGTGGTCGGAGAATAGTGTCGGTATCGTTGAACACCGGACTTGGGAGGCCACTAATCCAAACGTAAGGACGTGATCTAAGGTACCACCTCGAGCATGCGTGGCGCCAGCCGTGTCCCAGCGAGTTAGCCTGTTGCGTTGAATGCATTCCAGAAGTCGAGTCCCGTTGCGATTTATAATGCCTGCGAGATCTCCTAGAGCAGGTGTCGACTATTAAAATCTCCTAGATAAATCATACCGTGGGTGGTGGGGGGTGGAAGTATAGCTGGATTCAGGCCGTTCGGTGCAGCGTACACATTGCATAATCTTATGGTACCGGAGCCAACTGTTACCTCTAGAAGCTGATAAGTCGTGTTATTGTCCATAGAATTTTGAAGAAAGCGATGCTGGACGGTGTTGTGGACATACGTAATTAATCCGTTTCGGATCTGATGTACATACGATACGTATTGGTTGAGCAAAGGTGCATCCCTGTTTGGTGGAGCGAGGCCTATAAATGCTTCCTGTATGAAGATAATGTCTGGGTGGTGACAGTGCACGTACCCTTTAAGTGCTGTACGTTTGGCCCAGTTTGTGATACCGCAGGCGTTCCATGAGATGACGTGTAGCTTCATTTGATTATTGAATTTTAGTTCTATGGTATCGGCGACCAATTGATGAAGAAGTGGTGGTTCGGGCGGTTGTGGAGGTATGAGCAACGGTGGTGGTTCGGCCGGCAGTGGTGGTGTGGGGGGTAGTGGTGGTGGGGGGTAGTGGTGGTGGGGGGTCACTGGGTGTTTGTGTTACGTAGGGGAGACTCCCTGTGTGGGGTTGCAATTAGATTGCCGAATCTAGCAGCAATAAAATCCATTTTCTCCGTGATGGTGCTAATGGTGTTAATAATTACCTGTTGCGATTCAACCAACGAGTTCAGTGTCACCTCACATGTGGCCTGTTTTTTAACCAAACTATCCAGGCACGTTTCGATTGCATCGAAACGTGCGGTCATTGTCGCGACCCGAGTCTTAAGGGCTGCCACTGCATCGCGAAGTGCAGCTACTTGCTTGGAGTCCGAGGAGGCAGTAGAGGTAGAGTGGGGGTTACCGACGGAGGGAGGAGGTGGTGGTGACTCAGTGTGACCCGTGTGTTTAACAACCAGTGCATTGGTGGTTTGCTGACGCTTTGCACAACCATGCCAGGCGTTGACCCCTGTCTGATGACATCGTGGACATTTCCAGCACGAGGTGTCTGGTGGGGGAGGCTGGGATTGTGATGAAGCCGAGTCAGGGGTAGCAGCAGTTGGTGGAGGGGCGCGGTGTGAACAAGTGCGGGAGTCATGAGGGCCCGAGCACCATGCACACCGTTCGGTCGCGGCGCAATACCGTGAGATATGACCGATGCCCCAGCACCGGTAACACCATGGCTGTTCGTCTTTCATCCTACGAAGTTCACAGGGTGGTAGGCATGGAAGGAAGCTGAAATAGACACTCGGTGGTGGTGGCTCTATAAGGCTCCAAGTCACTACAAGGCGGTTGATGGGTGTGTCATTATGGTGGAACCTTCTGACTGAGTGGGTGCCCGGCAGTTCTTTGGCCAAGGCTGGTTCAATATTGACCGGGTAACGTGTTAAGAGGTATGTGGGATATTTGCGAGGCCTTTCCTGCGAGTCCTGAGCCTCAAGGTAGATGGACAGTACCTCTCCTTTCGTAACACTGTTGACAATATCTGTGCGGTTACGAGAGATGTAAACAAACTGAGATGTAATTGCTGCCATCTTCACCTCAGCCAGTTTACGGTCAAGTTTGAAGGCTTTGTTTATTTCATTCAGCCATCGAAGTTTTATGTCCACTGAGGGGTTAGTCTTGAACCGGAATTTGATATAGTCAGCCCTGGGAGCAAATGCTGGGGATGGAGGGTCACGCAGCGATGAGGTCCCCCTTGTGGGTGCCTCCTGTGCTACAGGGCGTGGATCGCTGTGGTCTGTTGTAGATATGCTGCTCTGGGCAGATGTCTCAAATCGTTTTGAGGATTTGGCAGCAGGGGAAGAAGGCGAACTATTGCTGTCCGAGGTGTGGGTTATGGAACGTTTGGGAGTAGTTGTGGGGCGTGACATGTCTAGCGCAGACATTGGAGCTAGTGGATCACG
>NC_134782.1:36101969-36104469 GCF_046742065.1 Oratosquilla oratoria
CTTTCCGGTAGGGTTGCTTTAAGATTATGGTCGTGTCTGTATCGTATACGTACACGGTGAACAGAAGCGACCTAAGAATGAGTCCTTTACGAACTTCACTGGAAACACTTTTTCAATAAGACCTTTGACATCAAGGACAACGCCCAGTTTTACGTCTGTTTAGACAGTTTCTTCTCAAACATACTAGATTTTCTGTAAGGTCACATGTTGATGGCTATATATATTTGTGTCACTTTTTAACAGCTCCTGCTCTCACGTATACCGTGAGTGATATCACGCGTCATTCCAGAGATAAATCACACTTATTTACTCCCCAAACACCAACATATCCACAGTAGGTTTCGACCCTAACTGCTCTCGAAAATGGGATTGATGATTCAATAAACCATGCCCTTGGTCCAACTCGCTGACCGCAAAGGTCCAACAGCCGCCACTTTGACCCTAGACACAAGTAGCAACGCTCTAACCCGCTTCTCCAGCGAGCATCTTGAGAATGTACATGCTCATAAGGTGACCCATTCCATTCTAATGATATTTTATGTTTTGTGTTTCAGGTTATCACCACTGAGCATCTTCAGGGAGCTTTCTTCATTCTCCTGATAGGAAACTTCCTGGCTTTGCTCGTGTGTGCGGCTGAGTGCTCCATCCACGCCATCAAGACGACGTCCTAGGATTGATTCGCGCTTGGCGGAGGTAACGCCAAGCGAGGACAAAGACCCAGAGTGCATCTGTCCCGAAAGGGTTAGGATCTAGGTTAGGTTACATGTGGTTGTAAAGGTGAGGATAATGTGAAAGGTGTTAATCTAAAGGTACTTAGTGGAAATGTGCCTTGTTTGTTTGTTCCTTTGTTGGCAAAACACACACACACACACACACACACACACACACACACACACACACACAAATATATATATATATATATATATATATACATATATATATACATTTTTATCAACCACAGTGCACTTTGATTCTAAGCCATTAACATCGGAAGAACCGTAGAGGCACATGCAGAAATTGAAACGTGGTACGCCGAGGACTCGAACCAAGGCCAGCACGTGACCAGTGCCTGTAGTGACTTAACCACTACACTCTCTTGATGGTGTAGTGGTCAAGTCACTACAAGCAATGGTCACGTGCTGGCCTTTGTTCGAGTGCTCGAGGGTACCACGTTTCAATTTCTGCATGTGCCTCCACGGTTCTTCCGATGTTGATGGCTTAGAATTAATTGCACTGTGGTTGATAAAAATGTATCTCTGGTCACTAGGACCCATTCAGTGTTGTATATATTATATATATATAATATATATATATATATATATATATATATATATATATATATATATATTTATTGCGGGGCATATATTCTGTGCCTTTAGAATTGACTTTGCTCTGTTCAACGACCCAAATGTTGTACTATTGATAAAGACTTTGTCCTTACTTGGTGTTTCTTCTGTCATATCTGATGGCAGTGGCCATTTTCAGACCAACATTTCTCTTGTTCTTGAGTTACTGTGACACTGAAACCTAGATTGTCAATAACACTAGATCATATTTATTTGATAGTTTCAGTCATGTCCTTTAATATATAGTTGTTTTTGAGTTAACGCAAATGCAAGTGAAAAACTGATCAATTGATTAATTAATTAATGAATTAATTAGTTAATCAACTGAGCAATCAATCAATCAATCAACTAATTAATTCATGTGAATAAATAGAGTAATGAAGAATCTGCTTTTACTTGTAATATTCACTTTATGTCTAATTTTAGAGTATAATATTCGTATTTCTTGGGTTACAGTAAAATTTATGTAATATTCTCAAATAAAATAGCTAGATCATCCTTACCACTGAGCCTAAAATTATATGATATTGGTAAAATATTTAAATAATTATCATATTTACTTTGTAAATCGCAAATTTCATTGAACGTACAGTATGTCAGCATTCATTTAATAAAACGCATATATAAACACTTATTTTATTACATGAAGGATGCAGATGGACAGAAGTAGATCGAGTAGACCTGAGGGGAAGACGAAGAATGAGATAGATGGAAGGGGTGAAGGGGAATGTCTGTCGAAGAAGGAAGAGAGAGGGCAATAGATAGGTGTGATTGGAAGGATGAAAAGGTGGGGGTTGTCATGTAGTGAAGCTGTGGGGGTAAACCAGTTTCGACTGTCGATGTCTGCTGTGGAGGTGCTGTGTCTCGCTGTATTGACGAGCAATATGTCAGAAGTAAGGGATAACTTTTCATCCACGAGAAGCTAAGCTGGGAAAGAAAATAAGTGGATTTTTGGGAGAGTGTGGAATGGATGCAAGGTGGATGTATGGTTTGACTCGCCCTCATCCCTTTTTTGGTATACGAGCCATCGGCTGCGCTGGTCCCTGCTTCGCAGGGGACTCGGCCTTCGTCCCTTATTCAATATCTACAAAATGATGGACAAACAAAACTTTTCTCTCCCTTTTTTATCTTCTCGTCTAAAGACTAACGATAAC
>NC_134782.1:36109469-36114469 GCF_046742065.1 Oratosquilla oratoria
TATCAGTTTTGTAAAAGTTATTCTCAATATATTATTGATATCAACGCCCCTTTTCCGATTCTGCCAAAAACCAGGCGATTTTAATAAGCTTGGGGCTTGGTTAACCATTTTACCAGTAGCGTACCTTTACTGATTTTGTGCTGGTTAGAGCTAATGGTAGGAAGACATCCGACCAAACCCTTACCAAATATAAGAAAGAAATAATACAAAAACCGCCTAAAACATTTAACCCCCCCCCCACAAAAAAAAGGAGATTGAAAGGGATTTGATTAATAAAATTCTAAAGGGAATTAATAACATAAAGCAAGTGTTTTCACACTACAATCTAATGGGTTCAAGCTTTCAAGATGTACATTTAACATAGTAGTTAGAAATTAGTTTGCCAACTGTATCGTCAGTGAATGGGATATACCTTCAAGCCGAGCCGATTGAGTGTGACACAGTTCGAAATTTTAAATTTCACTTTGATAGATACCAAAGGAATTTTGTCGTCATGATAATCACTGTAACTCTCTCTCTCTCTCTACTCTCTTTTCCTGCCTGTCTATCTATCTCTGTTTCTCTACTCTCTCCAGTTATATTTACCTTGTTTTAATATCTGCTTTCCTTTGACAGCCCGGCAATATCTCTGCTGTACACGGTGGCCATGTTCACCAACCAGAGCGTTCGTCAGCCCAAGAAGAGCCTCAGAGTCTTCGTCCTGTTCCTGATGGTCATGGGATTCGTGGCCGCCGTCAGCTTCTCCTGCAACTTGACGGCGTACATGATGGCAAAGGTATGGAGACTATAGCCTTTTCATGACGCGTTCTGTGGGTATCTTTTTTGTAGTAGTTGTTTGTTTATGGGAGACTAGTCAAGAGATGTCTATAGTATCCTAAGAACTCTCGTCTGAGTCCGCGGAACATGATTTCTATGGATACAGATAGTTCACAATAAGATTGTATGTTAAGTACAATTCTTGTTTCCAGGCCTTTGAAGAACCAATTACATCTTTTGAAAAACTTGACGAGTCTGGGCTGGAGGTGACGGGATTTGGAAACACCTATAAATCAGAATTTGAAGTATCGCTCGATATTCACATTCAAAATTTGGCTCCACGATATCAACCTACGAAGAATTTTGATCATGACTTTAAGTAATGATTACCTCATTCCCTTGTTGTTTTTATGGGTGTTTGTGTCCAATTGCTGCAGTGGGAAGTGCGAAGAAAATGAGAGTGATGTATGAGGAGAATGGAGGAGAAATAAGGAAGGATGAGGTGAAAGCAGTTGCTAAGATGATGAGAGCAGGTAAGGCACCTGGTCTGGATGGATGCCATGCGGAATGTCTGAAAAAGGGAGGTACAGTGATGGTGGACTGGTTGGTGAGGTTATTTAATGTTTGTTGGAGAGAGGGTAGAGTGCCAGAGGACTGGCGGAGTGCCTGTATAGTTCCTCTTTACAAGGGAAAAGGGGACAAGTGTGAATGTAGTAGTTTCAGAGGGATTAGCTTGTTGAGTGTAGTTGGGAAGGCTTATGGGAGGATCTTGGTTGAGAGGATTAGGAGAGGAACAGAAGGAGTAATTGGTGAGGAACAGTGTGGATTTAGGACAGGTAGAGGTTGTGTAGATCAGATCTTTGTGGTAAGACAGATATGTGAGAAAGCTATAGGAAAGGGGAAGGATGTATTTTGGGCTTTTATGGATCTGGAAAAGGCTTATGATAGGGTAGACAGGAAGGCACTGTGGGAGGTTATGCAGATATACGGGATAGGAGGAAAGCTTCTAGGAGCAGTCAAGAGTTTTTATGAGAATAGTAGAGCTTATGTCAGGATTGGAAATGGAGAGAGTGAGTGGTTCGAGGTAAAGGTTGGACTTCGTCAAGGATGCGTTATGTCGCCCTGGCTGTTCAACTTATACATGGATGGGGTGGTGCGAGAGGTAAATGCAAGGGTAGTGGGCAAGGGATTGGAGATGGTTAAAGAAAATGGAGAAAAGTGGGAGGTGAGCCAGCTGTTGTTTGCGGACGACACTGCGCTTGTGGCAGGATCGGAGGAGGGATTGAGGAAGTTGGGAATGTGGGTAAAAGTAAGGTGATGAGATGTACAAGGGGTGAAAGTGGCAGTAAACTGGAAGTGAGCATTAAGGGAGAGCGACTGGAGGAAGTGGATAGTTTTAGATACTTGGGTGCAAATGTGGCAGGGAAAGGTGGAGTGAAAGTGGAGGTAGAATGTAGATTGAGAGAAGCGAGTAAATGCCTTGGTGGATTAAAAAGTGTAATGAGAAATAGACATTTGGGAATGGATGCTAAGAGGAAACTATATGAAGGAGTGATTGTGCCAACAGCACTGTATGGAAGAGAAACATGGAACATAAGAGAAGAAGAGAGAAGGAGTTTGAATGTGTTTGAGATGAGGTATCTGAGAAGTATGTTGGGGGTTACTAGGCTGGATAGAGTGAGAAATGAGGAGGTGAGGAGGAGAACAGGGGTGGAAAAGGAGCTGGGAGACAGGGTTAATGAAAGAATATTAGGATGGTTTGGACACATGGAAAGAATGAGTGAAGAAAGACTAGTAAAAGAGGTGTGGAAGGCAGATGTGGAGGGAGTGAACATGAGGGGACGTCCTAGGATGAGGTGGATGGATGGGATGAAGGGGGCTTTGGGGAAGAGGGGAATGTCTGTTGAGGAAGGACGGGAGAGGACAGAAGACAGGGGTGAATGGAGAATGGTTGTATATGGAGGATGTTGTGATTGCATGAGGTGGAATGGGCGGGTGGATGGGGGGTGAGGTAGTATGTGTGAGCAAAATTTGACGCAGCCCGAAGGGATTTCTCCCCGTCCTCTCATTTTATGCAATGGGGGGACAGAGAGGGGGGGTCGCCGATTTAATGAAGCGGCCTTGCTGTGGATGTGCTGTGTCTTGCGACACTGCTTCTGACCCAGGGCAGTGGACAAGGTGCAGGGATGGCCCGTCATTCAGGAGGTGCTAAGATAAGAGGGAGGGTGGAGTGGTGTGGAGTGTATTCAGGGATGGAATGGATGGGAATGATTTTATGCTTTTTTCTTTTTGGCTACCCCCCTTGTAAGGGGGAAAAAGCCTTGGTATATGTATGTATGTATGTATGTGTCCAATATTTCATTCATTGTTCTAATACTTTCATTCGCCAATAGAGGTAATGTAAAGAATGAAGAAATGTGGTGAGCATGACCAACCCTGAATGAAGACGAAGAAGGTTGAAGAGAAAGGAGTTCTGTCCATTGCATTTACTTAAGATTCAAGAACGAAATCATCTATTCGTAATGACGTGAATATCAACAGCCTTTGGACTAGCCTTTGTATATTCATAACATGTTTGTCCTTTACTAGGAGAGTTTCCAGAAGACAACAAGCAGTCATTAGCAACAGGCAACATCTTGAGTACGTCAAGAAGGTCCAGTACACCAACAGTTGGGGAGAGTCAACAGTTCGCATCCAAGAGGAATGTTTTAAGTTGTTCAACATTGCTGCCATACTCCCCAAGGAATCCCCACTCAAGACAAATATCGATAAAGTATGAATTTTAGTGTCTTAATTGTTTGCATGTATTTGCACAGACTTGTGGGGAGCTGCCAGAAACACGTGTACCCACATGTGCTGCTAGTAAAATAATTATGAACTCTGGCCGAGAGGGCTAGGGCGTCATTACTTGCGGCGAGGGTCGATGGGATGGCGGTTCGAGTTCTGCCACCGGCTGTAACCACGGTTAGTAATTGTAGTGTGGTTACAAAAGGTGGACTTAATGCGGGCAAGATAAGCTCCAAAACCGGGGTTTCTTCTATTTTATTACAAAGTAATCTGGTTTGATATCACCAAACTATATATGGGTCAGGGCAAAATACAATAAAGTGCCGGGCCTTGACCTCGGGCACACCTGTGTCTGGCAGGCACTTGACCTAGACAGATTCTGGCTGGCAGGCTCTTGACCTGCCCAGCTCTCCTCTTTTGGTTACATTATCGTCGGTTAATATAGGGGTCAGTTCTATACATGGGGGTTAGTCGTATAGTTGGTGGGTATGGTTAGATATGTTATATATATATATATATATATATATATCTAAATAGAAATGTAGTAGCACATTTGTAGATAACACACAGGAACCCACAGTCGGATAAAGAATAAACTTCGAATAGAGAATAATCCAGATTATTCTCTATTCGAAGTTTATTTTTTATCCGACTGTGGGTTCGTGTGTGATATATATATATATATATATATATATATATATATATATATATATATATATATATATATGTTAGCTTATGAGTAATATAATAGGGGTAGGTATAATAAAGGGGGTTTAATGGGTTTGTCTGGTGACATTTGGTATGTTCGTGTAGTAATATCTTGTTTGTCTGAATTCTGTTGCGTTAGGTTTCTGTGGTAAGGTGGTTGTTCTGGGAAAGCAAGGTAAGCAAGAGGGGAGTCTCGCTGAATGCGAGTGCTCTGTTGTATGTATGTGGATCATGTGCGTGCTAGGTGATAGTAATGGTTACACCGGCGAGGTTGATCCAAGGGCATTGTTCGTCAAATTCACACTACAAAGTCCTCTGTAAAAAAAGCACCGTCCTAGCCTAGGGCGAGTTTGTGACGTTAAACCATATCATCATCATCAACCTCCAAAGATAATTAGTTTGATGCTCATTCTTAATATATGTCTGGATGAGGATTTGTTATATGCTAACATTTGAAATTTCAAATTTTTAAAGAACTTAAAAAAGTAATTAACTTACAAGATTTCATTTAAACTGAATTTAAAGTAAAACCGAAACTTTCTGAACTTAAATAATATTGTCAATTTTGTTCATTCACAACTAGAGCCAAACTAGAGTGAGAGTGAGTGTTCATGAAGTTCCCAAGTTCCGCGGAGATTGAGAATTGAAGCGCCCGGAAGGAAATATTGAAGGATTCGAACTTTCGATCCAAATTGGACTTTCGGCTCAAATCGGACTTTCAGTCCAAGTCGGACTCCCGCCCAAATTGG
>NC_134782.1:36126969-36176969 GCF_046742065.1 Oratosquilla oratoria
AATTTTATTGGCGAGTACCGAATATGAGAGTGAGGAAATGGGTCATAACAGAGAAAAAAGAAGGGAAACAGAAAATACAATGGAACTAGCAGAAAATTAAGTGTGTCTTACACAAATATAGATGAATTAATAACAGGCTTGAATGAACTGAATGATTATCTGAAGGAAAAAGAACCGGACATAATGGGAATTGTAGAAACAAAATTAAAAGGTCCACTACCACCCAACAGTGTAGGACATGATCCATATAATTATTAGATTAGAAACAGAGAGACAAAACATTGGGGTGGAGTTATTTTCCTGACTAAGAAGGATATAAAGGTGAGGAGTGTCACTTATGGAAAGAATACAGTAGAGATGATTATAATCGAAGTGGAAGGCAGAGATAAGAAGAGCAGAAAGTTTGTAATAAATTATGTGCCTCCAAAACAGCCTCGTGGGAAGAGAGAGAACATAAAAGTATGTTAGAAGACACAAGGATAACATTAAATAAGATAATGGAATATGGAGGAAGAATAGTTACGATGGGCGACTTTAATTGCAAAAAAGTCTGCTGGGAAGAGATGACAGTAAATGGTGGAGACGACTCATGGGGAAATGTTCTACTTGATATGATTATTGACCATACAATGACACAATGGATTCAAGGGGACACTAGGTATAGAAATGAAGAAGAACCATCGAGGCTAGACCTAATAATCACATCAGAACCTGAAATAGTGGAAAGGATTGAATATAAGACACCAATAAGTAAAAGTGACCACATATTGATTGAACTGGAACTAAATGAGGAAGATCAACCAAAACTATTTTACAGATTTGTAAACAACAAACTGAAAAACAAACAAGAATTAGAGAAATTACGACAAGGAGGAGTTGAGTACACAGAGGAAATAGAAATGGCAGAAATTATGAACGAGCATTTTAAATCGGCGTTTACAAGGGAGAACATACAACTTGGAGAGATCGAATGGGAAGAGAAAGTCCCCCCTATGAAAGAAATAGAAGTAACAAAGAATGAAATAATGAAACACTTGAGTAATCTTGATGTCAGAAAATCGCATGGACCAGATGAAATAGCAAACTGGATTTTGAAAGAATGCAGGAATGAACTGGCAGACAAAATACATAGCATAATAAACAGTTCCTTGAAAGAAGGAAAAGTTCCAAAAGATTGGAAAAAAGCAAATATAGTACCTATATATAAAGGGGGAATAAAGAAGACCCTACTAACTATAGACGAGTCTCTCTAACAAGTACAATAGCAAAAATTTGTGAAAAAATTATCAAAAGTAGATGGGTAAAGTATTTAGAAAAAAATAACGTGCTAAAACCAAGGCAATTTGGATTCAGACATGGACGATCATGCGTCACCAATTTAATATGTTTCTATTCAAGGCTAATAGATATATTACAAGAAAGAGATGGATGGGCTGATTGTGCATTTCTAGACTTAAAAAAAGCTTTTGACAAAGTACCACATAAGAAGTTGCTTAAGAAATTAGAAACTGAAGGAGGAATACAGGGCAAACTGCTGAAATGGATGGAAGATTTTTTGCAAGAAAGAAATATGAGAGTAGTGATAAGAGACAAACACTCAAATTGGGATGAAGTGGTGTTCCACAAGGAACAGTTCTGACCCCAATAATGTTTGCTATATATATTAATGATATGAATGAAGAAATTGAAAGTTATATGAGTTTCTTTGCACATGATACAAAACTATCAAAAAAGGTGAACACTGAAGAAGATTGTGAGTCACTACAGAGTGATCTCAATAAAGTATGGGAATGGAGTAGGAAGTGGGGGATGGAGTTCAATACTAAGAAGTGTAGTATAATGGAATTTGGAAAAAGCAAAAAAAGAATAACAGGATCATATAAATTGGGAGAAGAATGAATAAAAAAAAGCAGAAAATGAGAAGGACCTGGGAGTCATTATTATGAATAATATGTCACCTGAGAAACATATAAACAAGATTTTTGGAGAAACTTATAATTTAATAAGAACAATCAAAGTGGCATTTACATACCTGGATGAAGAAATGTTGAAGAAAATGCTAATCACTTTGATAAGACCAAGATTGGAATATGCAGCAACGATGTGGCCACCAAGTACAAAAAAAAATGTACAACAAAACTTGAAAGAATACAAAGAGCAATTACAAAATTGGAACCAACACTCTCAGAGCTATCATATGAAGAGAGACTAGCAAAACTTGAACTACAGACATTAGAGCAAAGAAGAGAGAGAAGAGATTTGATAACTATTTACAGAATGATGAAAGGCATAGAATCTAATAAAATGGGATGATAGAAATACAAGAGGACACAGAAAGAAAATCAAGAAAGACAGCTATAGAAGAGATCTGAAAAAGAACAGCTTTCCTCACAGAGTAATAGACATTTGGAACAAGTTAGATGAGAAAGTGGTGTGTGCAAAAACAATACATGAATTTAAAAACAGTTTAGATAAAATGAGATATGAAGACGGGACACCACGAGCATAGCTCCCCTACCCGTAAAATACAACTAGGTAAATACACACACAGTTTCTGATGTTAGCTAGTACATGTAAAGCTCATGGTCACTGAAAATATTCAGTGAACCAATATATGTCATCAAAGTCAAGAACAAGTTATCCCTAATGGATATCCACTGTCTTATTCTTTCTCAGGTTTTCATGATGCTGCTCTCTGGGGGCCTCTCTGACAAATTCTTCCAGGACTCCCTCAGACTTGTTACCTTCAACGACCCTGAGAGTGACCCACAGGGGCAAAACCAGGAAGACCAGATCAACACTTCATCTAGAATTCAAGTGGGTGACATATATGTATCAAGCTTTCTTAAGTTCTATCAAATTTCTCTTTATTTATTTTTTTACCTTCAGATGGGTTTTTCCAGTTCCCATTTAAGTTTCGAACCACTGCTTGACAAATGAGATGTGTAACAATTTATTAAAACATTCAGTCATTTAGCTTTAAGTTCAGGTGAAAAAAAAATTGTGTACATAAATATTTGTAAGAAGCTTTCTGTTTGACAATCTTAGATTCTGATTTCCCTTCGAATAGAACTTAGTCAACAGAGAAACTATGGAAATTCCATATGACATGTTATACAAATGTGTATCACAAGTGCCACTGGCTTCCTCAGAAATGAATACGGAGGAGAAAATGTGTACAATAAAATTGGAATGAGTAGAGGACGTGGTGTGTCTGATGCTCTTTGGGTTATGAATTTGCTCTGCTCTAGATATATGAATAATGGGAGGGGACTCTGCTGTTGGATCAGACATATACATGTATGTATGTACAGAGAAAGAGATAAAGATAGAGATATGTATGTACAAGGTGTTCATACATGAACAGGACACATTTTCTTATGAAAAATGTGATTGTGCTTTTCCTTGCAGATAATCTCCCTGGAACATGTGCAAGGAGCCTTCTTTGTGTTTTTCCTTGGTATCCTTCTTGCCTTCGGTGTCCTGTCTGCTGAAATTGCCATCTCCCACTACTGAAGATATTACGACAAATGTTGATCTCCCTCAGATGCATGTGTATTACTTAACTTATCTATAGGAACATTGTCAAAAGTGCAGACTTTCCTTTTTGGTTAGTTAACATGTAGTTAGGCCTCTTAAGTTCTATTTGTCAAGTCCAACTTCTCATTCGCAACCCTTGGCTTGTAGGAAGTGTATTCGCAATATAACACCACCTTTATCGACGGATGAGTCACCCAATTGTACAGTTGACAGTAAATATATGATAGTATAATATTCTGATGTCCCATTTGCATCCTTTGAGTAAAATATGAAATGTCATGCCCTATCATTCCAAAATAAATAAATGAGAATTGAAGATCTACGGTTCATTTAGATAAATCCTAATCAATATTTTTTTATATCTGCCAAATATTTTTATCAATACATCTACTTGTTTACTGATTTACTGCATTCATTTGGCTACTTCCCTTATAAGGGTGAAAAATATCTTAGTAGTGTTCATTTATTTACTTAATTACATTGTTGCTGTAAAAAAATGTAGCTCAAGCTTCAATAGAATCGCATAAAGCCGCAGTCACACGGGACAACTTTACTAGCCGCTACAAGTTGCGGCGACTATCAGCCACATGGCAGTCGCTGATACTGAGCCAGTCACACGAAACTATTTTCGGGTCATTTTGGCCAATGGTTCCGATTGGGCCACTATCTCACCCACAGGTCGAGGTGCCACAAGGCCTACTGTATGTACCACTTGGGGAATACTCAGGCCAATGGTGCGTGTTCCCGACTACCAGAAGATTTCCCTACCAAATATTATCGTGTATAAGCCTCTCCTCAAACAACTCATTTCATCTCGAGACTTGAAGAGCGGACAAAACGACTTTCCGTTGGTGCGACCTCTAGCAACCAGAATCAAGACTCTACACCGTGATCAAGACTTTATTTCTCTCCCCTGTTCTTACGTGCTGCATACAAGAGCACACTTATCTACTCTACCTGATAATTAATTATTCATTTATAATTCATGAAACATAAATATTGTATGTTTAATATTTCATGATAAATGAATATTACTATTTTTTTTTTTTTTTTTTTTGCCCATTTATTTTGTGTATATTTCACTATTGTAAATAACAATTCATTTTAACGAAAAATTTAATTGTCCTGCCTGAACTCTCTGTCACTCGTCCGAGCCTTGCACGGCCTTTTTTTTTTCGCGACTAGCCTGACCTATAGGTGGGTCGTGACACTCACTCATATGTCGAGGGCCTCCATCTGATATCACATGGAGACCGCTCTGGCCAAAGGTGCGGGTGCTAGAGGCGGAAAGGCAAAAATCCAGACGGAGCCTCAAATTTGACTTGGCCACACGCCATTGTGTCTAGGTTGTTCACATGCACCTCACAGTGCTCTGTGCACGGCTTTCTTTCCCTGGGGCAAGACTAGGGCAAATCGGCCAACCTGATTATTTTGCTTTAAAATCCTTGACCCCTTGCAGGGTTTTTTTTTTTTTTTTTTTTTTTTTTTTTTTTTTTTTTTTTTTTTTTTTTTTTTTTTTTTTTTTTTTTTTTTTTTTTTTTTTTTTTTTTTTTTTTTTTTGTCACCTGTTCCCATTTACCCACCACCTCACACACAGGTTGAGAGGACCCAGGGCTCCTGTGAGGTCCACTTGGACACCGCTCAGGCCAACAGTACGGGAGCCAGAGGCCCAAAAGCAATAAAATGGGAGAAAAGCCCCCCTCCCCCCAAATTTGGAAGGACGTCACGGCCACGTCCTTGGGCCCAGGCTCCTCACGTCTACCTCACCGTCCAATGTGACTTTCTCACTCTGGGCTAAGTTTGGGCCAAATCGGTCACCTGCTGATTTGGGTTATTCTGGCCACCGGCTTCGATTGGGCTACTTACTTACCCACAAGTCGAGGGCCACGAGGCCTCCCTCTGATATCAATTAGAGACCACTCAGGCCAGAGGTGCGGATGCTACAGGCGGAAAGGTAAAAATCAAGACGGAGCCTCAAATTTGACTTGGCCACACGCACACGCCATTGGGTTCAGGTTGCTCACATGTACCTCACAGCGCTCTGTACATGGCTTTCTTCCACTGAGTTAAGACTAGGCCAAATCAACACACCTGATGATTTTGTTTAAAAATCCGTGGGTACCCTTCGACATTTCATTTTGTGGGGACATTCTGGCTACTGACTCTGATAGGGCCACTATCTCACTGACACGTCCCTAGCTTGAATAGAATCCAGTGGTTGTGCTGTGACACGCCTCTGTTTGAATAAAGTCTTTTGTTTGTATTTTTAAGGTACACCTTGCGTGAATATGATGTGTTGTATATTACCATTAATGTATGTTACAAATGTATTTCATAAAATGTATGTTACAAGCCATTGCGTAATACTCGTCCGTTAGTAGGCACTTCAAAAATACGTTCTACCTGATGACGCCAAGCTCAGAAACATTACATAATTTGGCCGCGAAAATATGTTCTTCGTTCCCATTGGTTGGAGGTGTCTAAACTACCTACTTTAGATACCTTTCGGCATCCTGGAAACGTAGGCACCGATTCCCGGACTATATAAGAGCAAGGAGAGAGCGACGAAAAAGAAGAAAAACAAAAAGACAACAGAGACCCCGGGTGAAGATTTAAGCAGAATGCAACAACAGAAAAGACACACACACACACTTCAACGAACGGGCGGCTTAGAAGACGTTCTGAAGAAAATTGAAGTTTTGTGGATCCCAACGCAAAGAGAAGTGCCTATTGTATTTACAGGGTGGGGGGAAATTGCTCGTGGGGTAGTAGGAAAGTAGGGAAAGAGGAGAAGGGGAGGGATTGCTGAGGGAAATGGAAGGAAATGAGGAAAGAGTAGACTTGGCCCAGGCAGACAGGCGAAAGGTAAACAAAAGGCCCCCCGATCAGCTGAGCGACGATGAAATGTCTAATAAAAATGTAAAGATTAGAAGTATAGAGAAGGGCAACACAGTAGAAAGTGATGAGAATATTTTCCAGGGATTTAAAGAGGGGGGGGAGACACAACCCCCCCCCCCACCCCCCCGACTGACAAGACTAGAAGAGAAGGTCGATAAGATGATCGAGGACTTGGAGCGTAGGTTCGGTCATGTTAATATTCTACAAAGGGTTGAAAAATTGGAAGAACTAGAGAAGGCGAACAAAAACTTAACTGATGAAATAGAAAACCTGAAAAGACAGTTAAAAGAAGTAAAGGTGGAGAATGAGGAATTGAAGAGGAATAGTAAAGAAAACAGAGAGGGATGGAAGTCGATAAAAGAAAACAGTAAAGTTGCATTTACTGATATAATTAAACAGCAAATGAGAGAACAAACTGAAGACTCAGTTATTAAAGTGATGAGACAGAAGGAGAATATAGTAAGAGACTTAGCTGACAAAAAGAAATGTATAATTATATTAGGAATGGAAGAGAAACATAACCCAGATAGAACCTCAAGAACCAATGAGGAAAATGAAAAAGTAAGCAGTTTACTAAAACTAGTTCAGGAAGATGAACCAGAAATTATGAAGGAAATTGAGGAAAAATTCAGGCTCGGAAAGTATAGTACAGATAAGACCAGACCAATTAAGATTAAATTCAGGTCACAAACGACGGCAGAGAATATCTTATCCAAAACAGGGAAACTAGCAACAAGTGAACAATATAAAAAGTTTACTAAAACTAGTTCAGGAAGATGAACCAGAAATTATGAAGGAAATTGAGGAAAAATTCAGGCTCGGAAAGTATAGTACAGATAAGACCAGACCAATTAAGATTAAATTCAGGTCACAAACGACGGCAGAGAATATCTTATCCAAAACAGGGAAACTAGCAACAAGTGAACAATATAAAAAGGTATGGATAAAAAGGGAAATGAATAAAGAGGAAAGAGAGGAAGAAAAGCAGAAAAGACTTGAAGCTAAGAAAAAAAAACGAGAGCAGAACGGAGTCAGAGAAAGAGAGATTCTATTGGAGAGTAGTGAATATGAAACTAAGGCAGTTCGACATACAAGAGAAAAACAAAAGGGAAACAGAGAACACAATGGAAGTGATAGAAAACTAAGAGTGTCTTACACAAATATAGATGGATTAATAACAGGATTGAATGAGCTGAATGATTATTTGAAAGAAAAAGAACCGGACATAATGGGAATTGTAGAAACAAAATTAAAAGGCCCACTACCACCCAACAGTGTAGGACATGATGCATATAATTATTGGATTAAAAACAGAGAGAAAAAGCAAGGGGGTGGAGTTGTTCCTGACTAAGAAGGATATAAACGTGAGGGGTGTCATATATGGAAATAATACAGAGATGATTATGATAGAAGTGGAAGACAGAGATAAGAAGAGCAGAAAATTTGTGATAAATTATGTGCCTCCGAAAACAGCCTCATGGGAGGAGAGTGAACATAAAAGTATGTTAGAGGACACAAAGATAACATTAAATAAAATAATGGAAGATGGAGGAAGAATAGTTATAATGGGCGACTTTAATTGCAAAGAAATTTGCTGGGAAGAAATGACAGTAAAGGGTGGAGACGGCTCATGGGGAAACGCTCTACTTGAGATGATTACTGACCATACAATGACACAATGGATACAGGAGAACACCAGGTATAGAAATGAAGAAGAACCATCAAGACTAGACTTAATAATTACATCTGAACCTAGAATAGTGGACAAGATTGAATATAAAACACCAATAAGTAAAAGTGACCACATATTGATTGAACTGGAACTTAATGAAGAAAAATATATGAAAAGAAATGAGCAATATAGAAAAGGAAGAATGATGTATGAAAAAACAAACTTTGATAAAATAAGAGAATTCTTTCAACAAGAAAACTGGGAAGAAATATACAAAGAAGAAACAACAGTGGAAGAGAAATGGAATATTTTGACAAAAATTTACAAAAAAGGAGTGGAAAAGTATGTCCCAAGACAAAAACAAGAAAAAGAATATGTAAAATGCTGGTACAACAAAAGTTGTAGGGAGTTAAAAGACAAAAGAGACAAAGCCTGGACCAGATGGAAAAAAGACAGAAGACCTGAAAAATGGAAAATATATACCGGTTATAGAAATGAATATGTACAAACGTGCAGAGAGGAAAAGAGAAAATATGAAAAAGATGTCATAGAAAAGTGTAAAGAGCAACCAAACCTATTCTACAGATTTGTAAACAATAAACTGAAAAACAAACAGGACTTGGAGAAATTAAGACAAGAGGGAGTTGAATACACTGAGGAAATAGAAATGGCGGAAATTATGAACAAACATTTTAAATCAGTGTTTACAAGGGAGAACAACCTGAAGAGATTGAATGGAAAGAGAAAGTCCCTCCTAAAGAAGAAATAGAAGTAACAAAGAATGAAATATTGACACACTTGAGTAATCTTGATGTCAGAAAATCGCATGGACCAGATGATATAGCAAACTGGATTCTGAAAGAATGCAGGAATGAACTGGCAGACAAAATACATAGCATACTAAACAGTTCCTTGAAAGAAGGAAAAGTTCCAGAAGATTGGAAAAAAGCAAATATAGTACCTATATATAAAGGAGGAAATAAAGAAGAACCTACAAACTATAGAACAGTCTCTCTAACAAGTACAATAGCAAAAATTTGTGAAAGAATTATCAAAAGTAGATGGGTAAAATATTTAGAAAAAAACAAAGTGTTAAATCCAAGGCAATTTGGATTCAGACAAGGACGATCATGCGTCACCAATTTAATATGTTTCTATTCAAGGCTAATAGATATAATACAAGAAAGAGATGGATGGGCGGACTGTGCATTTCTAGACCTAAAGAAAGCTTTTGACAAAGTTCCACATAAGAAGTTGCTTAAGAAATTAGAAACTGAAGGAGGAATACAGGGAAAACTACTAAATTGGATGGAAGACTTTTTGCAAGAAAGAAAAATGAGAGTAGTGATAAGAAACCAACACTCAAAATGGGATGAAGTAATAAGCGGTGTTCCGCAGGGAACAGTTCTGGCCCCAATAATGTTTGCTATATATATTAATGATATGGATGAAGGAATAGAAAGCTATATGAGCTTCTTTGCAGATGATGCAAAACTACTGAAAAGAGTGAAAACTGAAGAAGATTGTGAATCACTACAGAGAGATCTAAATATAGTACAGGAATGGAGTAGGAAGTGGGAGATGGAGTTCAATACAAAAAAGTGTAGTATAATGGAATTTGGAAAAAGCAAAAACAGAATAACAGGATCATATAAATTGGGAGAAGAAGGAATAAAAAAAAGTAGAAAATGAGAAGGACCTGGGAGTCATTGTTATGAATAATATGTCACCTGAGAAACATATAAATAAGATTTTTGGAGAAACTTATAATTTAATAAGAACAATCAAAGTTGCATTTACATACCTGGATGAAGAAATGGTGAAGAAAATCCTAATCACCCTGATAAGACCAAGATTGGAATATGCAGCAACGATATGGTCACCAAGTACAAAAAAATGTATAAAAAAACTTGAAAGAATACAAAGAGCAATTACAAAACTGGCACCAACACTCTCAAAACTATCATATGAAGAGAGACTAGAAAAACTTGAACTACAGACACTAGAGCAAAGAAGAGAGAGAGGAGATTTGATAGCTATTTACAGAATCATGAAAGGCATAGAAATTACTGACAGAGAGAATCTGATAAAATGGGATGACAGAAATACAAGAGGACACGGAAAGAAAATAAAAAAAGACAGCTATAGAAGAGATCTGAAAAAGAACAGCTTTCCTCACAGAGTAATAAACAGTTGGAACAAGTTAGATGAGAAAGTGGTGTGTGCAAAAACAATACATGAATTTAAAAATAGTTTAGATAAAATGAGATATGAAGACGGGATCCCACGAGCATAGCTCCCCTTCCCGTAAAATACAACTAGGTAAATACAACTAGGTAAATACACACACACACAAAAAGCAGATGTCCATAGATCATCTGAATCTACGTAGAAATTTTTCTACATTCGTCGATTACGACAAATCAACTAAACAAGTACCGAACCCATAAATTGTCAAAGCCTTCGTTTTCCCGAGTTGTTTTGGACATATCAAGACTGCTGCTGGACTAGGTGCGATTCTACAATCTCTCTCCATTATTTCTCGACTACGAAATATCAACAAATCTCCTACGTGTTCCAGACTTCCAGATTTCCCTACCAGATGTTATCGTGCACCAGCCTCTCCTCAAACAACTCATTTCTTCTCGAGACTTGAAGAGCGGACAAGACGACTTTCCGTTGGTGCGACTTCTAGCAAAAGTAATAAAAAGATGTTTTGGAAAGAAATTAAAAGAGGAAGAGGAGGCGAATCAAGTAAAGAGGAAATGTACAGATGGAGAGATGATAGTGGAAGAGAAGGCAGTGAGAGGAAGGTGGGCAGAGCATTTTCGGGAGTTGCTAAATGTGAGGGAGGATAGGGAGGGAAAGGTAGTTGCAGTGGGAAGCGCTAAGAAAATGAGAGTGATGCATGAAAAAAATGGAGGAGAAATAGGGAGGATGAAGTGAAAGCAGCTGTTGTTGTTGTTGTTGTTGTCGTTCCCTAGACTGTCTGTCCGAGCAGTCCCGTCTCCCCAAGGAAGGCCACAGCCGAAACTGGGTTTTCCCACAAATCCTTTATAGAGTGTATGTTGTGTTGTTTGCGTGCATGATTGTGTATAATGCAGTCTTCCATTATGTGTTGTATGGTATGGGGTGAAGTGTTACATCCTGGGCAGCTGTTCACAACACGGTCGTCCAGCCTCTTCTGATAGCTTAGAAGTGCTGGGTGGTGACCGCATCGCAGTCTGGCCAAGTGGACGCATGCAGCAGTGTGTTGTCTTTCAGTGTGTTAATGGAGCGGTGAGTGATATGATTATGAATATGTTTCCGGAGGCTGGTATTTGGTGGTTGTGGAGGAAGAGAAGAGAGTATCTGTGCGTAATAAAGGTCTTTGGGTGTAGTTTTAATGTTTCTTGGTGTGTGTGGGTGTTCTGCTATGTAGTGTAGTGGGTGTGATGTGTTTGTGGTGGCTGCGGCAAGTGTTTGTGTGCCTCTCATGTCGAGATGGTCCTTGACTTTGAGGAGTGATTGACTTAAGTGCGTTAAGTCTAATGTTTGTGATGTGTTGTTTGAAAGACATGGATGTATCGTATGTAACACCAAGAATTTTCGGTGTGTTTGTGTGTGGTATTAGAGTGTTGTTGATGTAGAGATGAGGTATGTATTGGTGAGAAGTGTTGCTGTAGATTTGGTTGGAGCTATTTTGAGTCTGTTTGTGATGAACCATGTGTTGAGTGTGTCAAGGTAAGGCTGGATTATTTCTGCAGCTTTGTCTGTGTTACGATGTGTGCATGTGATTGTTATGTCGTCTGCGTAGGAAGAGATTTGTATTTCTGAGGTGTCTGGCGTGGGTAAGTCATGCATGTATAGATTAAATAATGTGGGGGATAGAACTGAGCCCTGTGGTACTCCGTTCTTGATGTTTCTGATGTGCGATGATTGGCCATTATATGACACATGAGCATTCCTGCCTGCCAGATAATTGGCCAGCCATCTTTTGGTGTTATTGTGCATGTCTGTGTTATATATTTTATTTGTTAGGTTGTGGCGGGGGATAGCATCAAAAGCTTTACTAATGTCCAATGTTATAAGAAGTGTTCTGTGGTGGGGCCTATCTGAATTGATGCCATCTAAAATTCTTTGTGTGAGGTTTGTCAGAAGAGTGTTTGTGGAGTGTAGTGGCCTAAAGCCGTGTTGTGAGTCAGCAAGGGGAATATATGGTGTGACAAGTTTAAGTATTAGGCGTTCAATGACTTTAGAGGGGGTGCAGAGAAGTGTGATTGGGCGGTGCGATGTTGGGGTTGTTGGGTCTTTGTTCGGTTTTGGAATGGTGATTATTTTACCATGCTTCCAGATGTCGGGTATAGTGTTGTGTGAATAGCTGTAGTTTGCAATGTTTGTGAGTGCGTGTATACCTTGTGGTCCAGTGTGTTTTAGGTGGATGTTGCTTATGTTATATAGGCCACAGGCAGATGAGTGCTTGAGATTATGCATTATGAGTTTTGTCTGACTGTCTATGAAGGGTGTATAGTCTGAGTCTGTGGGGAAGTCTTTCTTACGTCGAATGGTGCGTCGGTCGTCAGGGTGAGATGTAAGATGGCTCGTCTGTGCAAAATGACGTATGAGTGCGTTTGCTTGTTGTCTGTTTGAGGGTAGATTATCTGTTGTTGTGATTATTGCTGCGTGAGAGCGTGTAGTGTTAGTGTTGGATAGTGTGATGCTGTTGAGTGTTTTGTACAATTTGCTGGTGTTTGTTTTGTGATCAAGTGTATTGATAAAGTTTTGCTAATTTTGTGTTTTTTGTTCATGTATTTTATTGGCAATCACAGTGTTTAGTGTTTGTATTTGGTCTGCTATGTTTTGAGGGATAGGTGTGGGGGTATCGTGTTTAAGTGTGTCACGTTGTCTGATGAGGTCTTGGATTTCTGGTGTGAAGTTGGGGTTGTGTGATTTTCTGTTGCCTCTAGGGATGTATCTCTTGTCTGCGTTTTGTATGATTGTATTAAAAGCGTGCACAGCATTGTTTATGTTTGTGATTGGTGTACTGTTAAGTGTTTCAAAATGTTGTTCTGTCTCTTCAGTAAAGGCTTCCCAGTTAGCTCTCTTGTAATTGGTGTAAGTGTGTCTGTGGCCAGCTGGGGTGCATCTTGTTTTGGTGGTGATGATGATTGGAAGGTGGTCAGAGCCAAGGGCTCCGACCACTCTCCATGATGTTGTTGGGGTTAGGCAGGGGGAGCAAAAGGTGATATCAGGAGAGGAGGGAGTGTAGAGGGCTTGGTATGGGATATGTGTATGATTATGCGTGTTGTTCATGATAGTCAATGAGTCGAATTGAGTCTGTATATCAAGCCCTCTGTCTGTGTCAGGGTTGTTTACAAACCAGGTAGACGACTTGGCGTTGAAGTCACCACCCATGATCAGGTTGGGGATTGAGGTTAGTTGGCTGAGTTGAGGTCTGAAGGTGTTTGGAACTGTGGGGGATGATTGGGGGGGAATGTACATGTTAACTATTGTTAGTGTTGAATTGTTGCCTGTGCGGATACGAATGGATTGGGTTTCTGTTGTGTTATCTGTGGTAGGGAGGAGAATTTTGGTTGTGGCACTTGTGTCCACAAAACAGATGGAATGGTGGATCAGGGTGATGAGTCCACCGCCATTGCCGTCAGTCCGGTCTTGTCTGATGGTTGTGTAATTATGAAATGATGGTGTTTTGTGTGAGTGTCTTAATTTTGTTTCTTGTAAAATTGCAATGTGTATGTTGTGTTGTTTAAGAAAGTGTTCAAGTTCATGTTTTTTAGTGTTAATACCGTCAATGTTGTGTTGTAATATGTTGATGTTGTGTGTTTTGTATGTGTTGTATGTTGCCGTTTGGGGTTGAGGTTGGGGTGGTAGTGGGGAAGGTGTAGGATCTGGGTCAGAGGGGGGGAAAGGAGAGATCGGGGACAAAGGAAGGGGAGTACTAATCGGGGGTAAGGGCAAAGGGAAATTGGGAGTGGGTAAGGGTGTTGGCTGTGGTTGGGGAGGTGGGATTGGGGTTACTGGAGGGCAGGTAGAACATGTCCAAGTGTTTGTGTATTGGTTTGTGTCAGCAAGTGTTGTACAAGTGAGGTGGGCCCAGTTTTTGCACATATTGCACTGAACTGAGCCCCTTGTCTGTCTGCTCGAAGTAATGGGTTTAGAGCATGTTGGGCATGTGTATTTTGTGGTGGGCCCAGGATTGCTCTCTACATCTCCGGCTAAAAGTAGAAGAAGAGGGGTGATCGCCGGAAAATGACCCCTCAGTGCAGAAAAAACGTAACATTGTGTGTTGGAAAAAAAGGATTGTGGTACTCCCCCAGGTAGGCGTAGTTCCTCCTTGGGGATCGGTGCCATCTGCGTAGAGCTGATGGCCAGGGGTGGTTGCTGCTGATTGGCCCCCAACTCTTGGGGTTGGGGGGTGGTCCCACGACGTAGACGTTGCAGCTCCAGGACCGAAAGCAGCTGTTAAGATGATGAGAGCAGGTAAGGCACCTGGGTTGGATGGATGCCATACAGAATGTCTGAAAAAAAGGAGGTACAGTGATGGTGGACTGGCTGGTGAGGTTATTTAATAGTTGATTAAAAGAGGGTAGAGTGCCAGACGACTGGAGGAGTGCCAGTATAGTTTCACTTTACAAGGGAAAGGGGGACAAGTGTGACTGTAGTAGTTTCAGAGGGATCAGCTTGTTAAGTGTAGTTAGGAAGGCTTATAGGAGGGTCTTGATTGAGATGATTAGGAGAGGAACAGAGGGAGTAATTGGTGAGGAACAGTGTGGGTTTAGGACAGGTAGGGGTTGTGTAGATCATATTTTTGTGGTAAGACAAATATGTGAGAAAGCTATAGGAAAAGTTAAGGATGTTTTTTGGGACTCTTATGGATTTGGAAAAGGCTTACGATAGGGTAGACAGGAAGGCACTGTGGGAGGTATTGCAGATATACGGGATAGGAGGAAAGCTGTTAAGAGCAGTCAAGAGTTTTTATGAGTGTAGTAGAGCTTGTGTTAGGATTAGAAATGGAGAGAGCAAGTGGTTTGTGGTAAAGGTGGGGCTTTATCAGAGATGTGTTATGTGGCCCTGGCTGTTCAAACTATACATGGATGGGGTGGGGCGAGAGGTGAATGCAAGGCTAGTGGGTCAGGGGTTGGAGATGGTTAAAGAAAATGGAGAAAAGTGGGAAATAAGCCAGTTGTTGTTTGCTGACGACACTGCACTTGTAGCGAAATCAGAGGGAATGAGGAAGCTAGTGACAAAGTTTGAGGTGTGTGAAAGAAGGAAGCTGAAGATAAATGTGGGCAAAAGGTGATGAGATGTACAAGGGGGGAAAGTGGCAGTAGACTGGAAGTGAGCATTAAAGGAGAGAGACTGGAGGAAGTGGATAGTTTTAGATACTTGGGTGCAAATGTGGCAGGAAGGGGAGGAGTTGTGGTGGAGGTAGAATGTAGATTGAGAGAAGCAAGTAAATGTCTTGGTGGATTAAAATGTGTAATGAGAAATAGACATTTGGGAATGGATGCTAAGAGGAGGTTATATGAAGGAGTGATTGTGCCAACAGCACTGTATGGGGCAGAAACATGGAACATAAGAGAGGAAGAGAGGAGTTTGAATGTGTTTGAGATGAAATGTCTGAGAAGTATGATAGGGGTTACTAGGCTAGAGTGAGAAATGAGGTGAGGAGGAGAACAGGGATGGAAAGGGAGTTGGGAGATAGGGTTGATGAAAGAGTATTGGGATGATTCGGACACATGGAAAGTGAGTGAAAAAAGATTAGTAAAAAAGGTGTGGAAGGCAATGGTGGAAGGAGTGAATATGAGGGGGCGTCCTAGGATGAGATGGATGGATGGGGTGAAAGGGGCATTATGAAAGAGAGGAATGTCTGTTGAGGAAGGACGGGAGAGGACAGAAGATAGGGGTGAATGGAGAAGGGTTGTGTATGGGTGATGCTGTGATGCATGAGGGGGTGGGAGAGTATGTATTAGAAATAGACTGACACAGCCCAAAGGGATTTCTCCCCATTTTCTCCTTTTCTGCCAAATTAATAAAGCAGCCTTGCTGTGGATGTGCTGTGTCCTGCGACACTGCTTCTGACCCAGGGCAGTGGACAGGATGCAGGGATGACCCGTCATCCAGGAGGTGCCAAGATGTGAGGGAGGGAAGAGGGTGGAGGGTAGTGGAGTATGTAGGGGATGGAATGGGTGGGAGTGGTTTCTATGCCTTTTTTTTTTTTTTTGCTACCTCCTGTGTAAGGGGGAAAAAGCCTTTAGTATATATATGTATATATGTATGTATGTATGACTTAAAAAAATAATAAAAAATAAAGGTGCAATTGCAAATCAACAAAGTTACCAAATATGGTTCTTTGTCTAAAGTTAGTAAAAATAGTTTGCTAAAATTTGCATATTGAAATATGAATTTTGGACAATTAAATACATAGTAAGAACATTTGTTTATTCGTATAAAAGTACAAAAATATGCAAAACATATACAAAAAACAAGCACCTCACAGCCAACCCTGGCACTTAGGCAACTTGCTGGTGGTACATTATGAAGCAGTTCCTGTCTGCATTCAAACAGAGGTGGACCTTGCAGACCTGACAAACCACGTTTGACCTCAGGATGTGCCCCTTCCTGCTGCAGTATTTGCAGGTTTGGCGGCTGCTGTAGACAGGGGCATGGAACAGGGTCAGATCAAACCACACAGAGTTGTCTGGGATGTGGTTGCAGTGTCCTCATACTGGTGCAGGGATGTCAGCAGTGGTGTTCAAGACTGGAGAGTCTGAGTGTCTCTGTGAGCACTTTGACTGAGGCTTCTGACAGCTGGCACCCCTGAAGACCTGGATTCTAAAGTGTTTAAATGAAAAACTATTTTCCACAGCAAGAACCTTACAATCCCTTTTGTACATCACCCAGGAATTGGTTAGACTCACATCAATGGTGTACGCAAACATGGGCAAGTATCACCTCTTCAATTTTATTGGGGTCTTGTACAGGTGGACAAGCATATCAGTTTGTCAATGCCATATTGGCATTGTAGTTCTTAATAATTGCAGGACAGTTTACTTCCTCCTTCTTCTTTGTTTCATTGGAGAACTGGCTGACAACAGACTTCTGCTCCACCCCCAGGTCATTTGACAGGAGAGTAACCACCTTGTTGTCCTTCTACCTGACTACCAGGATCCCATCATCGCTGGTGGTGTAGTCTAAGGTACCACGAGGGGCAGTTTTTTTCTCCATCTCTTTGACTGTCTTCACTGGAAGCTTGCCAATTCGAGTCTCCCTGGCTGTCCTTGTATACCTGCAATCCTTGACCTTGAGGTAACGCACAATCTTCAGGCTTGTGAAATAATTATCTGCAAATATGGCTGTTGTTGTAGAGCAGGACATGGTGCTGGACAAGACTGCCACTATCTGCTTGTCACACCCATGACTTCCTGTTCAGGGGTCAGGGGAATGCCGTAAGCTTGCAGTGTAGTTCTCCCCTGATACAGCATCATGTCATGAATGAAACCACCCTCAGAAGCCCGACAAAATATCTTAAAACCCCATTTATCTGGCTTGTTCTTGAGGTATTGCCTCAAATTTCCTGCTGTCTTGCCTTTATAGGCCACCATGACCTTATCCACAGACTGCTTGGGGGTCTGTGGTTCACTCCTGAAGGAAACTGAACAGTGGCCGTACTTTGTAGAATCTGTCAATGCTGCCATGGATCTGAGGGTTGTCATTGAAGTGCACCAGCCTCTTCATAAGCATGAACCTCTTTGAAGACATGAGGCCAGCAATTTGCGGAATCCTGGTCTCCATAGCCCAGCAGTCGCTGATAGTAGGCAGCTCAACAATCCCCATGTATATGAAGATAGATATGAAGTTCATCACCTCATCTGATATGGTCTTGAAGATGGTGTTGATGTCCTTTTGAGTGGCATACAGGTTGGTTTGATAGGTGATGTGGTCAATGAACTGTGAGCTGAAGTACTTGCTGAAGTACTGGAATGGAGTTTCAACAAAGTCAGGGAGAGTGTGTTCGTACTCAGGCAGGGGTGGGTTGTGGATGGCAACCTTTTTCCAGGTGGTTGGCCTGGGTTTCTTCTTCTTACAGCCCTTCTTGGCTTGTGGCTGGTCTGCATCTTCTTCGTCGCTGTCACCTTCCTCCTCCACTTCCTTGTCACCGTCCTCAACGACCTGCATAGTATGCCTCACGCAATTCCTCTTGGAAGAGCTAGGGCCCTCATCAGAAGAGCCTGGCATGTTCTCATCATTGGGGGGTGGAATGAAGGTGGGGTCTGCCACATCATCATCGTCCTCCTCTTGGCTCTTGTCATCACTGATGGCCAGGTTGGTTGGGACCACAGCAACATTCGACGACGCCCTCCATTAGAACATGCGAGTAGACAACTGAAAGAAAAAAAAATATGTATACCAAACTCTGGTAATGTCAGGAGCACCACTAAGTAACAATTACCTACATAGTTAAATTCTGCATATCTGTACTAATAGGGCCACAGACCCCCACAGATATCGAGTGGGCTTAAAAGAGGAAACCAGTGTCTTCACCCAGCCCAGAAATCCCAGAAGCTTTCCACACATGGCCAGTGAACAAAATATTTTCTATCATGATAAATAATGTTGTTTCTTGATAAAATTTCATAATAACAGACAACATATAACTAATTAGTTTGTTTCTTAACCTTAGATAACCTGCCACTTGTGCAGAAACAGCCGAAAAATTCACTGTTGTCAGAAAATACTCACAAAACAACTTACTACATGTAAAGGGCATATGACTAAAACTAGTGCAACCTGATCAGTACATATTTTTTCAGTGATTGGGGCATATGATCAATAATGGACTTACCAGCATGGATCTTATGTTTATGAGACGAGGGGGCATGACCATATTTGATGTCACCTTTATTCAAACTAAAATTTCACCCATTTATAGAGCTCCTATACAATTTACACCTAGCTCAGTGCTTAGCACAACTGTTCAACTGGAAAATGTGTGAATTTCATTTACTTACCATTGCTGGTTACAGAATGAGGCCAGTGGAAGTGAAGCTGAGTAGAGGCACAGAACCGCACTTTGTGAAATCTGGGGAGTGACTGATGTTAGAGGCACTACTGCTCCTTGCCAATTGGACCCAGGCCGTGATGTCGAAGCCAAAGCTTTGCTGATTGGCTGAGAGGTTTCCCAGTTTTTCTATCTACACACCTAACCAAGCTGGGGTGCCATTTTGGACACCCATTTAAATTACCAAATATGCTTCCTCGCCCAATAAAGGGTTGATCTTAAAGAAGTTTAATTATCATGCCTGGACTCTGTCATTCGTCCGAGCTGCGCACGGCCTTTTTTTCTTTTCGTGTCGTGACTAGCCTGACCCATAGATGGGTCATGACACTCACCCACATGTCGAGGGCCACGAGGCTTCCATCTGATATCACATAGAGACCGCTCAGGCCAAAGGTGTGGAAGCTAGAGGCGGAAAGGCAAAAATCCAGATGTAGCCACAACTTTGGCTTTGCTCCATGCACGCACCATTGTGTCTAGGTTGCTAACATGTACCTCACTGTGCTCTGTGCACAGCGTTCTCCCACTGGGGCAAGTCTAAACCAAATCGGGCTGTGTCAAATATCATTTACACATAACCACTCCCTAACCCCCATCCCCCACCCTCTCCCTTCCTTGCATCACAATACCATCTATACATAGCCATTCTACACTCACCCCTATCTCCCGCTCTCTCTTCCTTGTTCAACAGACATTCCCCTCTTGCTCAATGCCCCTTTCACCCTTTTCATCCCTATCATCCTCAGTCATCCCCTCATGTTCACTCCATCCACCTCTGACTTCCACACCTCTTTTACTCATCTTTCTTCACTCATTCTTTCCATGTGTCAAAACCATTTATATACTCTTTCATCAGTCCTATCTGCCATCTCCTTTTCCACCCCAGCTCTCCTCCTCACTTTCTCATTTCTCACTTTATCCAAACTTGTAACTCCTACCCTTCCCAGACATTTCATCCCAAACACATTCAAATATTTCCTCTCTGCCTCTCTCAAATTCAAAGTCTCTGCCCCATACAGTGCTATCAGCACAATTAGCCCTTCATATAATCTCTTCTTTGCATCCATTCCCAAATGCCTTTGAAGTAGAGAAACAAAATCCATGGTCTTCTGACTTTTGGCACACTCAGGTAACAGTTTTTAGGAGAAGGTGGTTGATATGAGCAAGTTGGTTCAAATCAAGAACAGGAATAGGTCATCAACATACAAGCTAGCAGTTATTTTTGGAGGGGTTTGTTTTGCATGTCATCAATAGCTATAGTAAAATGAAGAATGCTGAGGATACTTCCTAGAGGGACACATTTTTGTTGCGCATGCAATGATGATGGGTTTGTTCCTATGTATACTTGAAATGTTCTATGGGATAGGAATTGGTAAATAAATTAAAAAAAACACAGCATAGACATGGTGTTTGTAACTAGATGAAGAGCAGATTGTCATCTCTGTTTGCATTAGGATGTCTGTAGTGCTGTTACCAGCATTCCAGTTGCTATGAGCCAGAATGAAACTTTTTTTTTTCCTAGAAATATGCAGTGGCAGTTTGTATATGCAAATAGGCAGTAGTTGTTTGGAGAGGTTTTGTCTTTTACTGGTTTGAGAAAGAGAATGATGATGATGGCTTCTTTTCAGGCTCTTGGGAGGGTCAATTCTGTTCATATTCCATGGAAGAAGTGTAAAGTACTGGATGTGGCAGCCAGGCCTAGAGCAGATGTCTTACAGTTGGAGAGGGAGATGTGGTGTTCTGCTGATGCGAATGGATAGTTGCAGTCTTGGAAAGAATGTAGTGTAAATTTGGTAACAATTGGGATTTGTGGGTAGCCTTTTAGAACATAAATTTAGTTTGTGTGGTCTAACAGATGCAATGGGGTTTATATTGCCGAGGAAGGACACACATTTTCAGAGTTTGGGATGAGTACTTGGTAATTCCAGTGTATGATGGAATGCATTGTCATTTGATCTTCTGTGATATGGTGATTGTTTTGAGTCAAGCACCCTTCAGGGCAGGTAAAAGATTTGTGATCAATTATGAATATTCTAGTTATTACTTTTTATTTCATTCCAATAGGAATATCAAAAGAAAGTCAAAGAAATTAGTAATATATTTTTCCACAATCTTTTTTTAACCTAGGGAATGTACAATGAACACAATGACAGGTGACCAAGTTACTCTGCTGTAAATAATCTCTCATTATTCTGCAGTAGATAACAAAAGTAGAACCAAGGGTGTGGTTCATTAAATTCCATGCTACAAAACCCTCTGTAAGGGGCACCATCCTAGCCTCCCGATAGGGATGAGATTGTGACGTTAGACCATATAATCATCATCAGATAACAAAATGAAATTACACTTGCCATTATTCTTTTCCTTCCTTACAGAGCTATGCTGGAACTTTACATGATATTGCCTGGAAACAGAAATGTATATTCAGAATACATAAGAGAGGCCAAGTTTAGACTCCTCTGCTTTTAATAACTATGTCAGGATATTATCTAAGTTTATGATATTTGATAATTCCACCAGAAAACTCACCTTGGTACAATAGGGGCACTCCCCAAATATCAAGTTCATACTCTGTCTACTGGTTGGTAATCCTCGTAGCCACTTCAATAAAAAAAAAGTACAAATGTAAGAATTCGGTACACACAATATTTACCAAATTAAAAAAATACCATTTGAAAAAAAAAAAAAAAAAAAAAAAAAATTAACACATACTTCATATAAACACTCCAGATGGAATGACTTATGGCACTGATCACATGTCCTCTCTGGTAATTTGTCTTCCAGATGTAAAGAATAGCACACTACACATTCTCCACCCCAGTCCTCTTCCTCTTCATCATCACTTCCATCAAGCTGCTTTGAAGACTTCCGCACAACTGTGACACCTAATATGGATTCCAAGTTGTTGACAATACTTCTATCAGTATCCCATTCCTAAAAGAGATAAACAATTACCTTGTCTTCTGTGACTTTATTACTTTATTGATGGTTTGTACATAACAAATAAAAACTATTTTCTATTACTCATCAACACAAAAACAAATTCACACTCAATCACAAAACAAGCTCTTCAAGACAATCCACAAAACTCCCTATTCCATCAAACCTTCCCAGACATCAGCCCCACAGAAAAACCCCTCCCTAGAGAAGCAAGAACCACACTAGCACATTTGCATTCAGGTCACCATCCAGCAATACAGTACAAGCACATAAAAGGCCTGGCTACAGAAAAAAAAAAAAAAAACTATCTCAGATGCAACCATCACATAGAGGACAGTGAACATCTCATCTTACATTGCCTGATTCTATCCATACCCAGACAACACAATATTTCTTTTTAGTGGCTGTTGCCAATTACCAGGAAGCTGTGGGCCTCCTGCAAGAAGACCTGAAGCATGGGAATGATTGAGTAATTGATATCAAATTGTTTAAATCATAATTAAACCAGCACAAGTTGAGGCTGTATAATCAAATATTCTTTACAAGATAATATATCCCCCAGGTAGTTTTTGCACGAGACTCATAGCTCCCAGGTAATCAACAGCAATCAGATTAGCCAATAAGTCACTCAAGGATGAAAAATAATTTTGTGTTGTCTGGGTAAGAATAGAGAAGGGCAGTGGAGGATGTGTTAGGTGTTCTCTGTGTGGTGATTACATTGGGAGCAATTTGCTTTTGTAGCCAGGGGCATTCTGTGTTGGCATTATTTAATGGCTGGACACAGTCATTCTAGTGTGGATCTTGCTTGTCATGAGAGCAATTTTTCTACAGGGCTGACATCTGAGGGATTTTGGTGGAGTACAAATCATATTTTGATGCAGCCCAAAGGGATTTCTCCCCGTCTTCTCTTTCTCTGCATGAGGGGACGCAAAGAGGGGGTCGCCAATTAAATGAAGCAGCCTTGCTGTGGATGTGCTGTGTCTTGCTACATTGCTTCTGACCCATGGCAGTATAAGATGCAGGAATGACCCATCTTCCAGGAGGAGCCAAGAAAAGGAGGGAGGGGTGGTGAATGGGAGTGGAGTATGTGGGGATGAAATGGGTAGGAGTGGATTTATACCTTTGACTTTGGCTACCTCCCTTGTAAGGGGGAAAAAGCTGTTGGTATATGTATGTAAAAATCATATTAACTAAAATAATTTAGTACAAAAACTAAAGTAATTTAAGGGGGTCATGTAATAATTATCAAGATACAATAATGATACAGTCAATATGTTTGATACTGACAACTATTTCTAATATCAACCAATGATTCTGCAGATCCCTCAAGTATCTTTAGCAGTCAGTATTACTGAAAATACCTGAAATATTGCCATACATACATATACATATACCAAGGCCTTTTCCCCCTTTCAAGGGTGAGGTAGCCAAAAAGTAAAAGGCATAAAATCATTCCCACCCATTCCATTCCTAAATACACTCCACTCCCCTCCACCCACCCTCTTATCTTAGCACCTCCTGGATGACGGGTCATCCCCGAAATACTGTCAATAAATTATAATTATTTCAGGGTCTCTTGAGCTATCAGTATCTGTACTACAGGCAGCTACAAAAATAAATGTAAGCAAATCATATCTTATGCTATCCTATACCTGATATTTCTCTGTGAGGGTGGCTATAAGAGGCCGAGTGAGTTGTGAAGCTCCAAGAAACTGACACTGTGGTAAACTCTGTGGATGTTGCACTGAGACAGCTATCTGAACTGTGACGAAGTTGCCTGTATGAATGAAGAAACTTTTATTAGATTCCAAGCCATTTCATCAATCATAAAATTTTTCCAAAACTATGAGACATAATGAAACCCCAGGATGGATGAAGAAGAAGGTAAGGAGCTTAGGGATCTGGTGGTTTCAGCTCATTGAATTCAGCCCATGGCCCTAATGAAATCAGTCCCAGGATTTGGCCCCCGGTAATCAGACCTAACTTAAATGAATGTTAGCTGTTCATTCAGATTCACTGACTGGAAACTTTTTTTTAACTATGCTGCCCATTTGTCCATCCTTCATAATTTTTTTTTCTTTTCTTTTTTTCTTTTTTTTTTATGAATCCACTTGGGTTCTGGTAATGTAAGATTCCACTCAGGCTTTATTATAGCAAAGGTAAAAATTACCAGAGATGGAATCATAGTGTGGTATTGTTTGTCAGTTGGAGGAAACTGATGATTCAATCAGTATCAGAGCAAGTGATACTAACTACTGATGAAGGTGTGATGAGTTTGTCAGTCAGATAGTGACACTAATTACTACACTGTACTGATGATGATGTGACATTATAATGAGTTTGTCAGTCAGAGGAAAGTGATGATTCAGTCTGTATCAGCTTGAGGAATTAATACTGACAGTGTTATAATTTCTCCAAGGTGTCAGAGAGTGACACTTAGGCCTACCGGTAATGACGTGCTATGATGGGTTCATCAGTTGGAGGTTCTTAGTATATCATAAGCAGACTTTATGCTTGATTTGTAATTGCCCCACATATCAAATATGCTGCCTTGCATTTTGACATACAGGGTCTGTTGGTAGCATTTTAGCTTTTTAGAGGAAACCAGTCAAGTCTGTGGAATCAAACATGCCTGACAATAACAATAAAATCTGATTTTATGATACATGATCATACTGATGGTGAGAACAGCAGTCAGTTGCACGGGTTGGCCCCAGTATCCTGGGGCAACTTCACCAGGGCCATAGGCTGAATTCACTGGGTGGAAATCACACAAATCCTGGAGCTTATGCCAGAAGGCATGCAACTGTGACAAAGTCATCATCTTTACATTGAACATTTGGACTACTGGAGCAGGGAAATATGACCTCAGGATTTTGGTTAGTTGGTTGAGGGGCACAGAGACAACCTACATAATCATCCCCCAGGCAATAACTTTTGGGAATAAGCATGGGAACATTATGGTGGAATTCCTTTCCCCCATTACAAGGGTTTTTAAATAGTTCATAATAAAATATTACCCAATTGGAACTTACATAGTATCTCATCAGTAATTACTATACCACTAACCTCTTTCATGGTGGACACTGTGGTGACCCAGGAAAAAAAAATACATGCATGAGATGTTATATACTTACTCAGTAATATTCTTCTTTTTGTGTGCTTTCTGGTTGGGTTTATAGGATCTAGGATTCGTGCAGTTTCGTCTAACTCATCAAGCACATTCCATAGTTCTTGATGCTGCTGTACTGTTTTTTCCCACTGTTGAACAACACCTTTTAATCCTTCTTTCTGTAAGTAAATACATTTAGGATGCAGCAGATTCTAGATAAACTTGTGAAAGTATATAGATGGTAAATAACACTATTGATGAATGTATAAAAGCATTTGTTTTCTTGAGTTTCACTGAAAACCTGCAAACACATAATAGCCATCAATGATCCACATGCCCTTCATAGGTCTCTCAGGGAAGAAACTTTGAACTGTTGTCTGTGTTGTATTACTAAAGGAGCCATGCCAATATAACAATGTGAAGGTCAGCATTCAGCACCAAGACATTACTTATAAAGAAAAGCCTACTCAGTGAAATAAACTGCCCTAGATGCTACCCTCACATAGAAGACACCAAACACTTCAACTTACACTCCCCATCTTAGCCACACCCAAACAACAATACAATGATTCTTATTTGAGTGACTTATTGGCCAATCTTTTGGTTGTTGCTAGTTACCTAGAAGCCATGGGTCTCCTGCAAGAGATCAATTTATCAATCCATTGCCCTAGGTCTCTTTTGCAGGAAATCTATGGCTCCCTGGTAACTGGCAACAGTTTTCTTTAGGTGCAGCCAAGTCAAAGTACACACCCATGTTATACACAATTAATGTGGATGTACACAGAAATCCCAGTGTACATCTTGGGTTTGGCCCAGAGGCATAGTGTCAGCCCTAAACTGAGAGGTCTTGAAGATGAGCAGCAGGGAGCTGATTGTCTCTGATATTCATCTAGAAGGACCACTACTTGCAGGTACTCATAGTTGGTCCCATATCCAAAGAATGAGTGCAAGACAAAGAAAAAATATAATATAATAAATTTCTAACAGTAAAATTCACTGGTTATTATTTTGAAAACATTTATTAAAATGAAAAATATACTTACAGTATCCCACCTAAAATTAAGACCATTAGGCATGTCCACTTTGACTGTAGGTTCTCCTTCTGGATAAGAGGTTAAAGTTATATCCATCAAATGTTTACGATTTTCATCATCCACCATTTGAAAACATATGTGGGAAAAGTCAGTAGAAATGGTGGAAATTTTTGACCACCCAATAATTTCCAGATGTTGCAGAAGAACAAAACAATCAAGATGTGATGAAAATGTTTGACCAAACTTAGTTGTAGTATTTTTGGTCTGCAAAGAAATCAAAAAGAAAAAAGCAAATCAGTCTTACAAAAGCATCTAAATTCACATTATGATCATCTTCATACACTTGAGACAATTACAGTAATAAAAATACTTACACAAACCTCCTGAAGATTTTTTAAATAATCAACAAGGGTTACACTAGAATTAGTTTTCTGAAAGTAATTATAAATTCACATTACAAATTATGAACAAGGTATATATCAACACTGCAAATTTTTTTAGCCCTGTAACTTCTTGATGAAGTGAACTTGAGAAGAAAACTAAGAATGAGGAGGATGGCTGGGGTAAGAAAGATTCTGAATGCTCTTTTGAGCACGGAAGAGAGAGTGCAAAAGATAGCAAGGAGACTGAATGAAAGAAAGGATGATGTGACCTGAAGGGATGTTTTTCTTATATGATTCATAACTCATTTTGAGTGGATGAGGAGGAAAGTCAACATATGTTAAAGTGGTGAGGGTAAACCAAATCCAGTTCTCAGGCTTTGCTGAGGAAGTGCCGTACTTTGCTACACTGCTGTTGATCCTTCATCCATGAGGTCCAGAAATGGAAGGGGGGATAAATGGGTTCAATTATGTATGAAGTTGGTTTGTTATGAATGACCCACCCCTCCTTATGAGGAGGAAAGGGCCTCTAGAATTCCCACGTATAAAACAAAAGCAAAATTTCTTTGATACAATTCTTTTGAAATAAAACTATATCTTTTCATCCCAATGAAAAATTAGTACTTTAAATAAAAAAAAATAAAAAACTTTACCAGTAATTCTTCATTTTTCTGTACAAGATGAAGAAATGTCATCTCAGTTGAAATGCTCACATCCTGAGCATATGGAAAGTTTGGGGCCTCGATACATATCTCACAGTCCTGTCCCTATAAAAATCACGACAGTCTTACACAAACTGAAACAAGGACAAAATTCATCAACTACCCTTAAGCTCACCCCATATGTCTTAATCTACAATAATTGACATTGGTGAAAACAGATTTGCTACAACATGAACAGTTCTTACTTTTTCTTTTATCAATTACAATGAATCATATGATATCTGTAAAAAAGAAACTAACATTTAAGATCACTAACCCATCATATTTCTCCCCAATATTTTCTTACTTATATCTAGTATACTGTGGATAGATAATGTAGATGCAATTCAAATACTAATTTTGCAAATATTGAATAAATAACAACTAAGCTTTAAATACACATTTATACCAAAATGCCTCTTCTCTCTTATAACGGGGTGGTGGGGGGCAAGTTAAGGCACACACTCATCCAAAAATACATTCATCATCCCTCCCATATTAGCACCTTGTGGAGAAAGTGTCTTCCCTGTCCCTTGCCACTCTACTAAGATCAGAAAGAATACAGCATGCTACAGCACTTCCATAGCAGGATGCAACAGCTGAAGCTAGTTTACCTCAAATCTTTCCAAATTTCCCAATTTGAAAAATTACATAAGAACCCAATATAATTTCAAAGGTTTGATGTGTTGCAAACAATAAAATTAAGTTGTACAGAGTATAGTCTGCAAAACCGTCCCAAAATGTAGTGAAAAATGGTTATATATTTTAAACACTCATAGAGGAACCATGTACTATTAGGTTTCAACTACAGACCATAATGTTGCCACTCCCACTTTTGTAACCAAATTATAGGTGTTTTTTTCTATCATATATTTTGAAATGGCTAATACTACCATGACAAAAAATATATTATACCCCAAGCCCTTAACCACTAGTTCCCAACTACAAGACAAATTATGGTTTTAATGAATGTAAAATATATCCTCTCATTTATTAAATGCAATTTACCAAACATACCCCAAGATTAAGGAAACCATGAAACCTTGTAGGACTTGAACTTATTGTTGTTGACAGAAGGCGAGGAAAAGCTGCCAAAAATGCCTGATGGTCCATAATTACTATCTGAAAGGTAAATATTTAAATTGAAACAGGAACAGCTTGAATTCACATGTAAATATAGTGCCAATGATTTTAGGTGCACAATTCTTGGATGCATAAAAAAAATATCAGATGGAAAACTTATTTTGCCATAGAACGTTAAACATTATGATCATCCAGAATTTGAATTTAAGATCTTCACTATGGTAGCTTTCCCAATTCTTACTACTGTCATCTGTGATAAGTCAAAGCAAAATACATAGGTTGTAGTACACTCTAGCACTGTGATGGCATTCAATAAGAGGAGTAGAATCAACTGTCATTTGCAAATATATGTTTTTATAATACATCACTGTTGGCTGTTGCAAAGGGATCAATGAAATTGTTATAGTATAATAATAGTCCTTATAATCTTATTTTCTTCGTGCTTTGCAAATTATAACTTATTATGCATATCAGATGCTCAGCAAAACATTATCTTTCCACCGACAACCATACCATACCCTGGGAACTGAGTGCATAGGATATAATCAACATTGTTTTATCCCAATATACTCAACATTATTTTATCCCAATTTTGAGCACAAGACTGCACCTTGAATATTATCACTATACCCAACCAGAGGCAGGGAACAAAAACTATTTATTCTTAATGCGTAATTATAAGATCAATTTCTGTTTGCTTAAACAATAAGATATTAACTTGACAGAGCCAAAATCAGGTAAACATTAGCTTGTAAATGACAAGTAAAACAAATTACAACCAAAATTGCCTTTGACTTTGTGGATCGTTACGTCATACATGTTATGTGCAACTAATCGGTAAAATATATTCTAATCTATACTTAGGATATTTGATATCCTACAGTATTCCATCGTATACCTTTCCTTTATCCCATATGGCAAGGCGTAATCGTGGTTGGAATTATGTTCCAGCTTACATCTGTTTGAATGTTGTGTTGTACCACAACAATGTATACGAAAGTATGTCAACAATGTTTACAAGCTCTTGTGTGTGATGTGTACGAAAATACAATAACGTTTACAAATTATACGGCCCACAACTCAGAAAGAAATATAGATTAAATTAATGTATAATTTCACAGATGATATCCATTTCATTCTGAAGGTTAATCAATATCTATGATTTCAGTAAGCATGATGTAAGATGCCTTGGTTAGTTTACTTCTGCCAAATATGGTGTTTTCTCTTGATGATTTTAACCAAAAATAAGACTCACCTTACGGGAGCGATGAAATAGCATACCCAATCTACACAAAATATTATATTTACACAATATATCTGTGTCTAATACCAGAAAATAAAAAATGCCCGAAGATTAACTGACTACCTATGGTATTATAGGAAGCACACGCGCGCACGCGTTGTACAGTAAGGTCTCAGCATTACCTGTTGACCGGGCCATACACTATGAAGTTCTCATCTGAGAGTGTAATAGATTTCGAACACGAGTCTAGTACGTGATTCAAGTCCATAATAAATAGCGCGCGCGCACACACACGTAGACGGATTCACGGTGAAGATTGGAACTCCGGAGAAGAAGTGAAATTTTCGTGAATCTCAACAACGAGGGAGTACCTTTTTTGTATTAATAGGGAAGGGGAAAACTCGTGGTGTAGTGGGAAGGTGATGAAAAAGGAGAAAGGGAGGGATTACTGAAAGAAATTAGGAAGGAGACGGACGGGCTTCCCCTGACGGCAGAAAAAATGTAAACAGGACTGCTGATGACGCAGGAGAAATCGAAAATATCAGTAAAAGCATTAAGGTTAGAAATATAGATAAGAACAATACAATGGAAAGTGAAAATAATAATTTCTATGTATTTAATGAGGGGAGGGGGATGCCAGCCTCCTCCGATTAGCAAGTCTAGAAGAAAAACGAGAAAATTACCGAACATTAGGAGAGTAGGTTCGGTCAACTTACATGGATTGCGCTGAGAGTTGATAAGTTGGAAGAGTTAAAGAAGGAGAACCAAGCCCTAACTAAAGAAATAGAAGAATTAAAAAGACAGTTAAAAGAAGTAAAACATGAGAATGAGGAATTAAAGAGGAATAATAAAGAGAATAAAGAGTCCATAGCAAAATAAGCACAGGGTTGGAAAAAAGTCCAAGAGAATAACAAAATTGTATTTAAGGATATAGTGGCACAACAGATGAAAGAATAAAGGAGGAGAAGGAGAAAGTAAATATGATGTTGGAAGTAGTTCAAGAAGATGGAACAGCAACAGGGAAAGAAATAGAAGAAATGTATAGACTAGGGAAATACAATACAGATAAGACCAGACCAATTAAGATGAAATTCAGGTCACAAACAACAGCAGAGATTATCTTATCAAAAACAGGGAAACTAGCAAACAGTGAGCAATTTAAACAGATATGGATAAAAAGAGAAATGAATAAAGAGGAAAGATAGGATGAGAGAGCAAAAATACAAGAGGCTAAGGAAAAAAACGAGAAAAAACAGAGACAGAAAAAGAGAAATTCTATTGAAGAGTAGTGAATATGAAAGTGAGAAAATGGTTCATAGCAGAGATAAACGGAAGGGAAACAAAACACGATGGAAGTACCAGAAAATTAAAAATATCTTACACAAATATAGATGGCTTAATAACAGGCTTGAACGAACTGAATGATTACTTGAAGGAAAAAGAACCGGACATAATGGGAATTGTGAAGACAAAATTGAAAGGTCCACTAATACCCAACAGTATAGGACATGGTGCATATAACTATTGGATTAGAAACAGAGAAGCAAAACAAGGGGGCGAAGTTATGTTCCTGACTAAGAAGGATATAAATGTGAGGAATGTTACATATGGAAAAAATAGAGTAGAGATGATTATGATGGAAGTGGAGGACAAGGATGGGAAGAGTAGGAAGTTTGTAGTAAATTATGTGCCTCCTAAAACGGCTTCGTGGGAAGAGAGAGAACACAAAAATATGTTAGAAGACACAAGGATAACACTAAATAAAATAATGGAAGATGGAGGAAGAATAGTTATAATGGGTGACTTTAATTGTAAAGAAATCTGCTGGGAAGAGATGACAGTGAAAGGTGGAGACGACCTATGGGGAAGTGTACTACTTGATATGATTATAGAACATACAATGACGCAATGGATACAAGAGAATACTAGGTATAGAAATGAAGAAGAACCATCGAGACTGGACCTAATAATCACATCAGAACCCGAAATAGTGGACAAAATTGAATATAAGACACCACTAAGTAAAAGTGACCACATATTGGTTGAACTGGAACTAAATGAGGAAAAATACATGGAAAAAACGAACAATATAGAAAGGGAAGATTGATGTATGGAAAAACAATTTTTTATAGAATAAGAGAATTCTTTCAAAAAGCAGACTGGGAAAGGATACATAAGGAGGAAACAACAGTAGAAGAGAAATGGAATATTTTGACAAAAATTTATAGAGTGGAAAAGTATGTTCCAAGACAAAAGCAAGAAGAAGAATATGTAAAGTGTTGGTACAGCAAAAGATGTAAGGAACTAAAAGACAGAATGAATAAAGCTTGGATAAAATAGAAAAAAGACAAAAGACCTGAAAAATGGAAAATGTATACCAGTTATATAAATGAATATGTACAAGTGTGCAGAGAAGAAAACAGAAAATACGAAAAATATGTCATAGAAAAATGTAAAGATCAACCAAAACTATTTTACAGATTTGTAAACAACAAACTGAAAAACAGGCAGGAGTTGGAGAAACTACGACAAGAAGGAGTTGAATACACAGAGGAAATAGAAATGGCAGAAATTATGAACAAGCATTTTAAATCGGTGTTACGAGGGAGAACATACAACCTTGATATATCGAGTGGGAGGAGAAAGTCCCCTCTATGAAATAGATAGAAGTAACAAGAAATTAAATAATGAATCACTTGAGTAAACTCGATGTCAGAACATCGCATGGACCAGATGAAATAGCAAACTGGATTTTGAGAGAATGCAGGAATGAACTAAACTAACAGACAAAATATATAGTCCAATAAACAGTTCATTCAAAGAAGGAAAAGTTCCAGAAGATTGGGAAAGAGCAAATATAGTACCAATATATAAATGGGGAAACAAGGAAGACCCTACTAACTATAGACCGGTCTCTTTTACAAGTACGATAGCTAAAATTTGAGAAAGAATTATCAAAACTAGATGGGTAAGGCATTTGAAAAAAAAAAAGAACATAAAACCCAAGACAATTTGGATTTAGACAAGGGCGATCATGCGTCACAAACCTAACGTGTTTCTATTCAATGTTAATAGATGTAATACAAAAAAGATATGGATGGGCTGATTGTGCATTTCTAGACCTGAAAAAAACTCTTGATAAGGTGCCACATAAGAAATTGCTAAAGAAATTAGAAACTGCAGGAGGAATACAGGACAAACTGCTGAAATGGATGGAAGACTTCTTGCATGAAAGAAAAATGAGAGTGGTGATAAGGGACAAACACTCTAATTGGGATGAAGAGATAAGTGAAGTTCCATAAGGAACTGTTTTGGCCCCAATAATGTTTGCTATATATATTAATGATATGGATAAAGAAATTGAAAGTTATATGAGCTTCTTTGCGGACGATGCAAAATTGTTGAAAAAAAGTGAACTCTGAAGAAGATTATGATTCGCTACAGAATGATCTCAACAAAGTATGGAAATGGAGTAGGAAGTGGGAGATGGAATTCAATATTAAGAAGTGTAGTATAATGGAATTTGGAAGAAGCAAAAAAAAAAAAAGAATAGTGGGATCATATGAATTGGGAGAGGAAGAAATAAAGAAAAAAAAGTAGAAAATGAGAAGGACTTCGGAGTCATTATTACGAATAATGTCCCCTGAGAAACATATAAACAAGATTTTTGGAGAAACTTATAATTTAAAAGAACAATCAAAGTGGCATTTACATACCTGGACGAAGAAATTGCAAAGAAAATACTAGTAACTTCGATAAGACCAAGATTGGAGTATGCAGCGACGACGTGGTCACCAAATACAAAAAAATGTATAACAAAACTTGAAAGAATACAAAGAGCAATTACGAAACTGGCACCAACACTCTCAGAACTATCATATGAAGAGAGACTAGCAAAACTTGAACTACAGACATTAGAGCAAAGAAGAGAGAGAGGAGACTTGATAACTTTTTATAGAATCATGAAAGGCATAGAAACTATTGATAGAGAGGATCTAATAAAATGGGATAGCAGAGATACAAGAGGACACAGAAAGAAAATCAAGAAGGACAGTTATAGAAGAGACCTGAAAAAGAACAGCTTTCTCTACAGGGTGATAGATGTTTGGAACAAGATAGATGAGAAAGTGGTGTGTGCAAAAACAATACACGCATTTAAAAGCAGTCTAGGCAAAACGAGATATGAAGATGGGACACCACAAGCATAGCTCCCCTTCCCGTATAATACAATTAGGTAAAATACACACACACGCATTAGGATATTTCAAGTTTCTCGAGTATAGAGTCTACCATTATATTCCTATGTTTGCCAAACATTTCCAACCAATTTGTCTTTTTATCAAATATCCATGACCTACATTAATATTTGACACCTGATCTAAATTATTACACTCTTCCAGGTACTCACCTTTGATTATAACTGATTTATCTTGGCTTTTAAGCTTAACATTACTTTGGTTTTAATCTTGTTCATCTTCTTCAAACCTATCCCGAGACTTTCTTTGTACATACCACTCAGCATATCTTGCATTCTTTATTTTTGGGGAGTGAGAATTACCCATTTCACAAATCTAAGGTCATTAGAATATTTCTCATTGATATTCAAACCTTTCCATTCCAAAATTCAGATCTGAAAATTATCTTACAATTGGTTCCTTTTCACAGTATTAATGGTATTTGTTCTACTGCGTCAAAGGTCTTTTCTTAATCTACGAAAGTTAAACAAAGATTCGTTGTATTCTGTTGCGTTCTTGAGTAGGTGTGAGTTACTGAGTTTACCTAATTGTAAACAAGCAAGGCTCAAGGGTCCTGTTTCTTACCAATTTTATCATAACCCAGCTTCATATTCCTGTGTGGTTCCAACTTGGACTGTATCTCCTTATTTTCCAATTGCCAAAGATTTAGATTAATTGTATTGTGTATCGGCTCGTGGCGTAGTGGTTAGAGTTCTCGGCTGCCACTGCGTCGGTCCGGGTTCGAATCCCGCCCAGGGCTGAAGTAATTTCAGTATCGCTGCGCTGAGGGTCGTTACTCCAGTTCTCGTGGGTGGGGAGTTGGAGGTGTGTGTGCGTGTAAGGTCACTCCATTACCTATAGATCGGTCATATATGAGGTCTGAGCTCTCTTTCGGGAGGAAAATAACTGTCGATCACGAGTCCAACACGTGATCCAAGACCATGGTGAATCACACACACACACACACACACACACACACACACACACACACACACACACACACACACACACACACACACACACACACACACACACAGACACAGACACACACACACACACACAGACACACACACACGGTGCGTGCTCGCAGTACCCACTTCGAATTCTGCCCAGGGCCGAAATTATTTCGGTATCGCTGTGCTTCGGGTCGTTACTCTGACTCTCGTGGGCGGAGAGTTGTGTGTGTGTGTGTGTGAAAGGTCATAGCATTACCCATAGATCGGTCATACGAGTTCTGAGCTCTCTTCCGGGAGGGAAATAGCTGTCGATCACGAGTCCAACACGTGATCCAAAGACCAAGGTGAATACACACACACACACACACACACACACACACACACACACACACACACACACACACACACACACGCACGCACGTCGGTCGAAGTGGCAACGAAGTTCGGGCTCCGGAGTTATCCAAGAATTTCGAGGACCACAACGACAAGATAGTACCTGTGTTGTATTTATAGGGAAGGGGAAAACTCGTGGTGTAGTGGGGAGGTGAAGAAAAAGGAGAAGGGGAGGGATTACTGAGGAAAATGGAAGGAAATGAGGAAGGGAACGAATGGGCCCAGGATCTTAGGAAAGGCGTAAACAAACGGGGTGGGGGGGGGGGGGGTATACAGACGAACAACAAGGAAGCAGAGGTGTGAAGAGCAAAAATATAAATAATAGTAGCTCAATGGAAATAGATGATAACTACTTTTATGGATTTAAAGAGGGAGGAGGGGACAACCTCCCCCGACTAGTAAATCTAGAGGAGAAACTAAAGAGAGAGAAAAAAAATGAAAAATGGAAGATTAGGTTTGACAATTAACTCTAGATGCAGAGAAAGTTGATAAACTGGAAAAACTAAGAAAAGAGAATCAAAATCTAACTAAAGAAGTAGAAGAATTAAAAAGACAGTTAAGAGAAGTAAAGGAAGAGAATAAGGAATTAAAGAGGAATAATAAAGAAAATAAAGAGTCCATAACAAAAGAAGTAAGTGGTTGGAAAAAGGTTCAGGAGTATAACTAAATTGAATTTAGAAATATAGTGAAACAAGAGATGAAGGAACAAACTGAAGGCACAGTTATTAAAGTGTTGAGAGAGAAGGAGAATATAGTAAGAGACTTAGCAGATAAAAAGAAATGTATAATTATATTAGGGATGGAAGAGAAGTATAATCTAAATAGGACTAAAAGAATAAAGGAGGAAAAGGAAAAAGTAAATAATATATTAGAAGTAGTTCAAGAAGATGAACCAGAAATAGGGAAACAAATAGAAGAAATGTATAGGCTCGGGAAATACAATACAGATAAGACCAGACCAATTAAGGTTAAATTCAGGTCACAAACGACAGCAGAGAATATCTTAGCAAAAACAGGGAAACTAGCAGACAGTGAGCAATTTAAATAGGTATGGATAAAAAGAGAAATGAATAAAGAGGAAAGAGGTGGATGAGAAAGCAAAAAGACTAGAAGCTAAGGAAAAAAACAGAAAATAACAGAGACAGAAAAAGAGGAATTCTATTGTAGACACGGAAAGAAAATCAAGAAGGACAGTTATAGAAGGGACCTGAAAAAGAACAGCTTTCCCCACAGAGTAATAGACATCTGGAACAAGTTGGACGTAAAAGTGGTGTGTGCAAAAACAATTCATGAAAGTAAAAACAGTTTAGATAAAATGAAATATGAAGACGGGACACCGGGACACCGGAACACCGGGAAAGCGCAGGAAAGGAGATTACATTGGTTCGGCCATGTGAAGAGAAGAGATGAAGACTACGTGGGAAGGAGAATGATGGAGATGGAGGTACAGGAAAATGCAGGCGAGGGAGACCCAAGCTGCGTTGGAAGGACAGACTGAGAGAGGACCTTAAGGAGAAACATCTGGAGGAGGAGCAGGTGATGGACCGAAACAGGTGGAAACGACTAGCGAGGAACGGCGACCCCATATGAAAATGGGAAACGTCAACAGGAAAAGAAGAAGAAGAAGACGGGACACCACGAGCATAGCTCCCCTTCCCGTGAAATACAAATAGGTAAATACAATTAGGTAAACACACACACACACCCTTTCACCGAATGGACGGCGAGAACTGGTGTTCCAAAGAAAAAGGAAAAACTACGTGGATCTCAACATCCAGAGAAGTGCCTTTTGTATTTATAGGGAAGGGGAGTGCTCGTGGAATAGTGGGGAAGTGATAGGGAAGGAGAAGGGAAGGGATATTGAGGGAAATGGAAGGAAATGAGGAAGGGGAGGACTTGGTCCAAGAGTCAAGGCAGATTGTAAACAAACGCCGAACGGATGACTTGGATCTCGATGATGGGACTAACAAAATTATAAAGATCAGAAACATAGATAAAATCAGTTCAATAGTAGGTGAGGATAATAATTTTCAAGGATTTAATGAGGGGACGGCGGATACCAACCTCCCCCGACTGGCAAAAATGGAGGAAAAACTTGAACAAATGACTGAGCATTGGGAGATTAGGTTTGGCAAGATGTCAAAAATTGCCGAGAAGTTTGAAAAATTGGAAGAACTAGAGAAGGCGAACAAAAACTTAACTGATGAAATAGAAGACCTAAAAAGACAGTTAAGAGAAGTAAAAGTGGAGAATGAAGAATTAAAAAAGAACAATAGAGACAATAAAGAAACAATAGCAAAAGAGGCAGAGGGAAGGAGGAAGATACAAGAAAATAGTAAAGTTGCATTTTCTGATATAATTAAACAGCAAATGAAAGAACAAACTGAAGACTCAGTTATCAAAGTGATGAGACAGAAGGAGAATATAGTAAGAGACTTAGCAGACAAAAAGAAATGTATAATTATATTAGGAATGGAAGAGAAACATAACCCAGATAGAACCACAAGAATCAAAGAGGAAAATGAAAAAGTAAGAAACTTACTAGAATTAGTTCAGGAAGATGAGCCAGAAATAATGAAACAAATCGAAGAGAAATTCAGACTCGGGAAATATAGTACAGACAAGACCAGACCAATTAAGATTAAATTCAGGTCACAAACGACGGCAGAGAATATCTTGTCCAAAACAGGGAAACTAACAACAAGTGAACAATATAAAAAGGTATGGATAAAAAGGGAAATGAATAAAGAGGAAAGAGAGGAGGAAATAAGGAAAAGACATGAAGCTAAGAAAAAAAAACGAGACCAGAACGGAGACAGAAAAACAAGAATTCTACTGGAGAGTAGTGAATATGAAATTGAAGCAATGGAAAATAACAGAGAGAAACACAAAAGAAACAGAGAATACAATGGAAATAACAGAAAGTTAAAAGTATCCTACACAAATATAGATGGATTAATAACAGGACTGAATGAACTGAACAAATATCTGAAAGAAAAAGATCCAGACATAATGGGAATTGTTGAGACAAAATTAAAAGGTCCACTACCACCCAACAGCATAGGACACAATGCATATAATTATTGGATTAGAAACAGAGAGAAAAAACAAGGGGGTGGAGTTATGTTCCTGACTAAGAAGGATATAAACGTGAAGAGTGTCACATATGGGAACAATAGAGTAGAGATGATCATGATAGAAGTAGAAGATAGAGATAAGAAGAGCAGAAAGTTTGTAATAAACTACGTGCCCCCAAAAACAGCCTCGTGGGAAGAGAATGAACATAAAAGCATGTTAGAAGACACAAGAATAACACTAAACAAGATAATGGAAGATGGAGGAAGAATAGTTATGATGGGCGACTATAATTGCAAAGAAATATGCTGGGAAGAGATGACCGTAAAGGGTGGAGAAGACTCATGGGGAAGTGTTCTACTTGAGATGATTATTGACCACACAATGACACAATGGATCCAAGAGAACACTAGGTATAGAAATGAAGAAGAACCATCGAGACTAGACCTAATAATCACATCAGAACCTGAAATAGTGGAAAAGATAGAATACCAGGCACCAATAAGCAAAAGTGACCACATATTGATAGAACTAGAACTAAATGAGAAAAAATACATGAAAAGAAATGAACAATATAGAAAAGGAAGATTGATGTATGAAAAAGCAAATTTTGATAAAATAAGAGAATTCTTCCAAAATGAAAACTGGGAAAGAATACACAAAGAAGATACAACAGTAGAAGAGAAATGGAATATTTTGACAAAAATCTATAAAAAAGGAGTAGAAAAGTATGTCCCAAGACAAAAACAAGAAAAAGAATATGTAAAGTGCTGGTACAATAAAAGTTGTAGGGAGATAAAAGACAAAAGAGACAAAGCCTGGGCCAAATTGAAGAAAAACAGAAGACCAGAAAAATGGAAAATATATACTTGTTATAGAAATGAATATGTACAAGCGTGCAGAGAGGAAAAGAGAAAATATGAAAAAGATGTCATAGAAAAATGTAAAGATCAACCAAAACTATTCTACAGATTTGTAAACAACAAACTGAAAAACAAACAAGACTTGGAGAAATTAAGACAAGGAGGAGTTGAATACACAGAGGAAATTGAAATGGCGGAAATTATGAACAAACATTTTAAATCTGTGTTTACAAGGGAGAACATACAACCTGAAGAGATTGAATGGAAAGAGAAAGTCCCCCCTATGAAAGAAATAGAAGTAACAAAGAATGAAATATTGAACCACTTGAGTAATCTTGATGTCAGAAAATCGCATGGACCAGATGAAATAGCAAACTGGATTCTGAAAGAATGCAGGAATGAACTGGCAGACATAATACATAGCATAATAAACAGTTCCTTGAAAGAAGGAAAAGTTCCAGAAGATTGGAAAAAAGCAAATATAGTACCTATATATAAAGGGGGAAATAAAGAAGACCCTAACAACTATAGACCAGTCTCTCTAACAAGTACAATAGCAAACATTTGTGAAAGAATTGTCAAAAATAGATGGGTAAAATATTTAGAAAAAAACAACGTGCTAAATCCAAGACAATTTGGATTCAGACAAGGACGATCATGCGTCACCAATTTAATATGTTTCTATTCAAGGCTAATAGATATAATACAAGAAAGAGATGGATGGGCTGATTGTGCATTTCTAGACCTAAAAAAAGCTTTTGACAAAGTACCACATAATTTGGTTGCTTAAGAAATTAGAAACTGAAGGAGGAATACAGGGCAAACTGTTAAATTGGATGGAAGACTTTTTGCAAGAAAGAAAAATGAGAGTAGTGATAAGAGACCAACACTCAAAATGGGATGAAGTAATAAGCGGTGTTCCACAAGGAACAGTTCTGGCCCCAATAATGTTTGCTATATATATTAATGATATGGATGAAGGAATTGAAAGCTATATGAGCTTCTTTGCAGATGATGCAAAACTATTGAAAAAAGTGAACACGGAAGAAGATTGTGAATCACTACAGAGAGATCTAAATAAAGTACAGGAATGGAGTAGGAAGTGGGAGATGGAGTTCAATACAAAGAAGTGTAGTATAATGGAATTTGGGAAAAGTAAAAACAGAATAACAGGATCATACAAATTGGGAGAAGAAGGAATAAAAAAAAGTAGAAAATGAAAAAGACCTGGGAGTCATTGTTATGAATAATATGTCACCTGAGAAACATAAATAAGGTTTTTGGAGAAACCTATAATTTAATAAGAACAATCAAAGTTGCATTTACATACCTGGATGAAGAAATGGTGAAGAAAATTCTAATCACCCTGATAAGACCAAGATTGGAATATGCAGCAACGATATGGTCACCAAGTACAAATTTTTTTATAAAAAAAACTTGAAAGAATACAAAGAGCAATTACAAAATTGGCACCTACACTCTCAAAACTATCATATGAAGAGAGACTAGCAAAACTTGAACTACAGACACTAGAGCAAAGAAGAGAGAGAGGAGATTTGATAGCTATTTACAGAATCATGAAAGGCATAGAAATTACTGATAGGGAGAATCTGATAAAATGGGATAAGAGAAATACAAGAGGACATGGAAAGAAAATAAAAAAAGACAGCTATAGAAGAGACCTGAAAAAGAACAGCTTTCCTCACAGAGTAATAGACATTTGGAACAAGTTAGATGAGAAAGTGGTGTGTGCAAAAACAATACATGAATTTAAAAATAGTTTAGATAAAACGAGATATGAAAACGGGACACCACGAGCATAGCTCCCCTTCCCGTAGAATACAACTAGGTAAATACACACACACACACACACACGAAAAGAAACTAAAAATATATAGTTACAGAATTTTTTTTTTTAAGGAACAGCTTTCCACACAGAGTAATAGATACATGGAATAAATTAAACAACGAAACAGTGTGTGCAAACACTATGCAAGATTTTAAGAAAAAACTTGATGCTGAGAGATACAAGGACGGGTCACCACGAGCGTAGCTCCCTTCCCATATAATACAACTAGGTAAACACACACACACACACACACACACACACACACACACACACACACACACACACACACACACACACACACACACACACACACACATATATATATATATATATATATATATATATATATATATATATATATATATATATATATATATATATGTATATACTATAATAAATTAGTAGCCTCTGTCTGGCTGGCTGTTTGTTCACGAACTCCTCCTAGGGGTTTGGAGATAGACCCCTATAACCATATATATTCTGATACCCTATCACTCCAGGTACTTGGGATAACTATATTTCATTTCCAAAAAGAAAGAAAAAAAGATATTTTGGTTAGGGTTAAGGGTTAAAGTTAGGTGGGGTATGGTTAGGTTAGGGATTGTTAACGAACTCCTCCTAGGTTTTTAATATCTATCTTTCATTTGTCTGTGTGTTTGTTTGTTTGTTTGTTCACGAAATCCTAGAGTTTTGGAGATAGATCCAAATAACCATATATACTAAAATGATATCCTATCACTCCAGGTACTTGGATAACTATATTTAATTTAAAAAAAAATATTTATTTTGGTTAGTGTTAAGGGTTAAATTTAGGTGGTGTATGGTTAGGTTAGGGATTATTCACGAACTCCTCCTAGGTTTTTGCAGATAGACCCCTATAACCATATATATTCTGAAATATTATAACCCAAGGTACTTGGATAACTATCTTCTATTTGTATCTACTATAATAAAGTAGTAGCCTGTGTCTGTCTGTTCACGAACCCCAAAACCATATATATTCACCATAACCTAGGCTACTTGGATAAGTATATTTTATTTCCAAAGGGCGTCTTCCTCCCCAAAACTATTATTTTTTCTTACTTTCTTAACATTTTATTTTCGTTACCTTTTCCATTGAGTTATATTGATATGTGTAACCTTTCTTCACAAATTCTATCAAAATTAAAATTACCATTTGCCCACAGCAATGCGCGGGTAAATTTGGCTAGTACATACATATATGTGTACATAAGAACATAAACATAAGAATGAAGGAAACTACAAGAGACCATAAGGCCTACACTAGGCATCTCTGTATCCATCACCACCTGTCATCCTCATCCATAAAGTTGTCTAATCGTTTCTTAAAACAACTGATAGTTTCAGCGCTTATTACATGGTTACTAAGTTTATTCCATTCGTCGACCACCCTACCAGTAAACCAGTTCTTGCCTATTTATTTTCTAAATCTAAATTTGTCCAGCTTGTAACCATTACTGCGAGTCCTGCCCTGTTGTTTTAATATGATGACCTTGTTTGCATCACCCTTGTTAAAGCCTTTGATCCACTTGAACACCTCTATTAGACCACCCCGCACTCTACGTCTTTCCAGAGAGTGTAAGTTAAGGTCCCTAAGCCTCTCTTCGTAAGGCAAATTTCTGAGCCCATGTATCATTTTGGTCATTCTTCCCTGTACTGATTCTAGTGAATTTATGTCCATTCTGTAGGACGGAGACCAAAACTGTACCGCATAGTCAAGGATGGATCTAACTATCGCTAAATAGAGTTTAATAATTACCTCTGCAATTCTATTCGTTACCGTCCTAGAAATGAAACCTAATGCTCTATTAGCTTTATTCCTGGCCCTAATGCACTGTTTCCTGGTTTTAAGGTCCGGACTCACTAGAACTCCCAAGTCTCTCATATTATATGATATACACACACACACACACACACACACACACACACACACACACACACACACACGCACGCACACACACACACACACACACATATATATATATATATATGTATATATATATATATATACATATATATATATATATATATATGTATATATATTCGTGAAGCGTGGCAGATTCTCTTTCAAGCATATTCTGTTGAAAACAACAGTATATTAATTAGAAATTAATTTCTTTTGTAAGCTTTCCAGGTTTCGGAGAGTAGATTTCTGCTGAAAAGAGAGGGGAAGAAGTAAATTTTCAATGGGCATTGGGAACTTACATTAACACAGAAGTCTATGCTATACACAAAATAAATGAAAATAATCGAAACATAGTAGAATAAATCCAAGACGTTTCGCAGATTGTTCTGCATCTTCAGTTGTAATGAAGGGAAGTATGTCAATGGTGGGTATAAAATTAATAAAGGTAAAACAGAATATATATATATATATATATATATATGTATATATATATATATATATATATGTATATATATATATATATATATGTATATATATATACACACACACAATGGGGTCAAAAGTTCCTCTTAGCTTTGGTTCTGAGATTCACCAGTTCGCAGTGAACAAATTCTTCGCCGAAATCTCGAAATCCTGTCCTCGTTCGTTGCTGATGACTCCCGCAGGTTTGACGGTGGCCATCACGATGACGTCACGCTTGAGGCCACCAAGTCTTTTGTTTGGAATTGATCAATAATCAACTACAAAACTTAATGTAGCTTGAAGAATTTACGATCTGTACTGAGGTGAGGTGTGTGAATTGTTCTCACTTCAATAAACCCCTTCATACTTGGGATTTATATTTTTTCTAAAAGTCGTTAATTGAGTTGATTCAGTACTCCTTCATTCACAAAGAGTTAAAAATAATATGGAAAAGTTTAAAATCTGGAACAGTCCCACGAAAAATTCTTACTGGGGAAGTTTGATTAAAAAGATGACGATAACAATGAACAAAGATATCCGTGCATTTCATTTTGCCCATCTTATTTGGATATGATATGAATTTAGTACAATTTATTCTAACTACTTTTTATATTGTTATTTTTTCCAAGGTGTGCTTACAGACGTTCATGATAAAAATCATCCCATCATACACAGGTAAATATCTTACCTGCACAAGTTTGGTTTGTGAATATTTTATGCAATTAGTTTAAACTTATGTGACCTCTGAAATGTCTTACTAATTAAACTATTTCATAATTTCTAAAATTATGGTGATGCTTTCATATTCTCCTAGAAATAGTATACTCGTCAGCCAAGAAAGGTGAGGGACCCCTGATGTAAATGATACGGTGTAATGAATTAAATTATCATTGACTAAACATTGCCAACATCCAGGACACCATCTCCTTGTATCAAGTCCGTAATCATCGCAATAATTACTTTCCTTGATCAAATACTCATACTTTTTTCTTTCTTTTTTTCTATCCTCCCTCGGCCGTGGGTTTCCTTGGGCCGAATAAAATCGTCTGACGACAGGTATAAATACATCTAAGAACGAAAATATCCACCCTTTGTTTTGCAGCGACGGAAGACTTGCTGTCTCTTACTCGAGTTTAATCATTATCAATTTAAAATCCCGGTAATGGACGATTTCCGTTACCACCCCGCCTCACACTGCCCCCTGCTCACGTCACCCATTCATATTTCATTTTAATTGTTGTCATTTTAGCATATTTATACATTTCCACGTACAATAAGTGGAGAACTTTCACAAGATCTTCCATATTCTTGAATAATTATTTTTCATCTTATTCATACTTGTTTAGAGATTAACTATTGTCTCTGTTCATTTTATGTGAACTGTAGTTTCGAATCGAACGGCTACTGGTAACTGCTACCTTCACTGGCTCTCCGAGCAAATAGGGCAAAGGTGACAGGGATTAGTTGCACATGAGGGCATCCACTCCCCCTCCCCCTCCCCCCTCTCCCTCGTCCCTGACCCGACTAAAGCTTTATTTACCTTCTGGGTTTTGTTCTGATTTGAATGCTCTCTTAGCTTCGGATATCGTTGACATGGCCTTTACATAATACTTTCATCTATTTGTTTGGTTTGTTTGTTTATTTAATTTTAACTTGTTTATTCGCTTGTTTGTTTGTCCGTTCGTTTGTCTGTTTGTTTGTTTGTTTGTTTGTTTCTTGTTTGTTTCTTTGTTCGCTTGTTTGTACGTTTATTTGTTTGCTTGCTTGCTTGCTTGTGTGCTTATATATTTATTCATCTATTTCTTTATTTCTTTATTTACTTATTTATAGACTCATTTATCTATTAATTTATTTGTTACTTATCTATTCATGTTTATCTATTTATGTTTATTTACTTATATGTTTATTTATTTATCCATTTACTTATTTATCTATTCATTCATTCATTTATTGATTTATTTCTGTATTCATTTATTCATCTATTTATTTATTTTCAAACCACAACCTTCATTTTCAAACGCATAAACCTTACTTTCATTTCTTAAACTTGAATCGATCTATTCGAATCCAATCCACTCTAACTTTCAACTTCATTGTTAAATCGAACGCACAAGTATGAATTGCTACTTCTCGCCTTGATCCTGCTACGGGGAATCCGCATACGTATGCGGAGTGCATTCGCCGACGAGAGAGTGGGGCGACCAGATCTCTCTCTTGCACTGATTGCTACCCACCCCGTTTCCCTCTCAAGGACAACAGAACCAATCCTCTGTTCCCTGTAATCTGTGCCAGTTTCTTTCGAATGTAAACAACACGTTGAGACTATGAAGTAATACTTTCATGTATTGCAGAGGTCGTTATCATTCGAATGTAGGAGGGAATATCAATTGCTACTTGCCTGTGTTGTGTGAGTGAACTGGTGGTCATTTTTGTTCAAATACTGACACACTCACAGAAAATAGTAGATATTATTTCGCGGTGGTTTGTTAGTGATTACAGTAGTATTAAAGGCACTATCATGTATTAGAGATATGCAATTATACCTTTTGATGTTTTTACTGTCTTGCGACAATTCTGTTGACAAAAGTAATTGTTATTTGTTATAAGAGAACAAATGTATATTGAGACGCAATAAATACTCAACTAAGAATGCCATACTTCCATGGTTGTAATATATACTGGTTTACCAACACAGTGGTATGGAATGGAACAGACTTAGCAACTTCGTAATGAGCGTTGAGACAATTGGTTGTTTTAAGAAAATAGAACTATGAATGAGGATGGTAGGTGGTAATGTATATTTAACTGCCTAGTGCAGGCCTTATGGTCTCTTGCAATCTCCTTCATTCTTATGTTACACGCCCCCTGTGGCGGGGGAGAAGGATACCGCCATCATTTCCCGTGCGTGTCGTAAAAGGTGATTGAAAAAGACGGAACGAAGAGGAGTGAGGACACCTCACACCCTCCTTACGTACTCTCCTCCCTTGTAGAGTCAGGAAAAACAAAATGGAAAGAAAATAGGATAGAATTAAAAAAAAAAAAAAAAAAAAAAAAAAATCTTGTAAAGGGAAAAAGAGCCTTGTAAATGTGCACGATATATCATGGGGTGTCAGGTCCACAACGATTCATATTTCTTTTTATATTCGAAGTGTTCTCGAACTACTGCGTATTGCTATTTTCTATTTGATTCTATTTGTTAATAAATCACTTTATTTATCTATTTATTCATCTATTTATTGATCTATTTATTCATCTATTCGTCCGTTTGTTTGTTTGTTTAATGATTTAGGTATCTATTGATTTGTCTGTTTGTTTGCTTGTTTGTTCTCTTTATTTTTACTTTGCTGCGCTTGTATCGCCTGAATCAGCTTGTACTGAAACCCAATCATAGGATTCCATCCCTTTGCTAAGGAAACTTCCACTGAATGGAAGGATCTGGAGATGACGTCACTTTAGTGTAAGAGTTAATCAAAATAGTCAATGTGAGAACCCGAAGCTGAATATGATTATTAGATTACGTTAGCGTTTCTTTTTTCTTTCTTTCTTTCTTTCTTTCTTTTTTCGTTGACAGATGTAAAATTATCAGGTATCGGAGAGTTCTAAAGCCTCATATTGGAAAAGAAAAAAAAAACGTACTGGTTGACCTTACCAAAGGTAAATTACATAGGAAAGAGACGGGACTTTTCGGAAACTTTTGTTGCGTGGTCGCCGAAGGAGAGCAGGCACGCAGTCATTAAGATAAAAGAAAAAAAAAACCAGGAAGACACCGATAGCAAGGAGAGAGAGAGAAAGAGAAAGAGAGAGAGAGAGAGAGAGAGAGAGAGAGAGAGAGAGAGAGAGAGAGAGAGAGAAATGCAAAATTGTGTTGGACTAAATGGTGAGGAGCCTACGCCAGAAGGCGCTGAGTAGCTGTGGTCGAAACTGTCTCCTTTGCCCTATTACGCGCTTTGGGGACTGTTGGGGGAAAGTGATAATTAGTCACTGTTGGGAATCGGAGAGAAGTGCGGGACTCGAATCGACGACTAAAAGGGGGGGGGGCATTAATAAAGCGAAAAAAACTGTGACCTCCATCTTGCTGTGAAACATCGAGTGCGAGTAGTTGTTCCATATGCGAGATACGTACACCATACGTCCCCTGCCTAGGTTCAGAAGCAGAACTGCAGCCAGAGAATTTTGTAAGTGCCACAGAAAATGCTACTTTATTAGCCCCGTTCTAGCAACAGCTGAACCATGAATTTTAGCTAAATCTAATAATAAAGGAGAGATTGTATATGTTTAATGTCGAAAAAACAAAAATATGTGCCACTGAGGAAAAGATGATAGTTGTGTGACGGACGGTGCCAGGTAAAATGTGGAGAAAGTGAGTCTTGAAGGCACTGAAGGGCACAACATTTTCTCTGCTCCAGTTAGATGGAACAGAGAAGTTTGATGTTAGATGTTCTGCAGTGACCTTTCTAGAAGATTGACCATTCTGGAGAATGGCTTAGGAAAAAGTACATGAACAGATAGGAATAGCGAAAACTCCAAGAGACCATATGACCTGCACTAAACATTTCCATGTCCTTTACCACCTGTTATCTCTATCATGAATTTATTTAATCTTCTATTAAAACAACAAATATTTTCAGCGCTCACTACATAGTTACATAATAATAGAAGAAACTGCAAGAGACCATAAGGCCTGCACTATGTCCCTTACCACCTGTCAACTCTATCCATAAAATGATCTAATTTTCTATTAAAGCAACCAATAGTTTCAGCGCTCACTACATAGTTACATAACAATGAAGGAAACTGCAAGAAACCATAGGGCCTATACTAGGCAATTCTATGTCCCTTACCACCTGTCATCTCCATCCATTAAGTTATCTTTCTTAGAATAACCAATTGTGTCAACGCTTACTATATGGTTACTAAGTCTATTCCATTCATTAGCCACTGTTAGAATAGACTTAGCAGAGGACTTTTTTCATCATGAGAGTGTATTGGAGAAGGTGTACGGTCAAGCAAGAGAAAGAAAAGAATAAGAGAAAGAGATGAACCCTGCGGGACACCAGAGATGGATGGTAAGAGAGCGGTGACCGTCTACAGGCTCAGAACGATGAGAAAAATAAGGAACGAGAAAGTAGAAAGAAGAATGAATATCGTAGGAGGGACATTTGGAAGCTAAAAACTACAAAATAGTTTCATCTTATGTCTAGAGCAAAAGCATATATCTCACCAAATTCCTCCAAACGAGATCGCCAAGAGTGAACTTATGACGAAGTAAATCGCTAGATGACAGTTTATGCTCGTATTAATATAGCGAAACAGACGGAAGCGTCGTAGACTTGTATCATTCAACGCAGGTAACAGTTATTCGGATCATGTTACGTTATAAGTCGTTCATTTCCGCAGCAACTCTACAACAGTTATCGTATCGATCACCAATTTCAAACATGGCGGAAAGAAACAAAACAACCAGAAGTTTGAGTGTGGAAAAATAAAGTCTATCTACCAACTGTGTAACAATGGAATCATCGTCATCTGCAAAATATTATAGACAATTTCACGTTGTAAATGTGGATATAGAAAACGGTGTGGCAGTGCTATAGCTTGGCTGTTTGATCCCTAATGTGCCCCATCAACAATATCCATACATGTCAAATTTCCATATACCATCGAGGTATCTTTAACATGTCATTATCATGAATGAGAACTTACTTTCGTATCATGAAAGTACTTTGAAACGAGTAAGATGGGTTACCAATCAGGAAAAAAAAATTACATAAAAAATGCTGTGGAAACGACTGTATATACTGATAAATACGTAACACCCAAATAACTTTATCTGTGTAAAAATATGTTTTCGTTAGATTATTTGATGTATATAATTTATCGAAGAAGTGATAGGTTGAGAGTTATTAGCGAAAAACTAATTCAATATAGAGTCAACTTAATTTACAATCAGACATGTCTCCCAAATCAAGTACCAGAAAAACATTGGGGAAAGCAACTCTCCATATGTACTGTAGATTCGACGTTAGTGTTAATTATGATGATTTAACTAGATCGCTTTTACGAATGTTTGTTATGAATTTATCTAGTTGTATATATAATTATGTTAATATGCTTATCAATTTATGTTTATCTATATATATATATATATATATACATATATATATATATATATTTATTTATTTATTCATTTATCTATTTTTAATCTATTCGTCTATTTTATTTGTTTGTTTTAGTAAGACTTTGATATATAAGTGATAAGCCAAAGTATAACCCAGCATTTCTTACACAACACACGTCATTAATCCTTGGTGTGCAAAAGTTGAAAAGTTGTGGGGTGATATAAAGCAAAGAAGAATGTGGAAAATAAAATAAAAAGTATTAAGAAAGACGTTTAATGAAACCTAGGCAGAGGTTTTACATGGTAACACAATGATGTGTAGTCTTACCCTGAAGGAATATAACATAAATCAATTAATACTGTATTACCAGGGTACTTAACAATATTTCTAAGTGTGTGTGATTGTTTGTGTGCATGTGCGTGTGTATGCGTGCGTGTGCGCGTGCATGTGTGTGCGTGT
>NC_134782.1:36186969-36189469 GCF_046742065.1 Oratosquilla oratoria
AATGCATGTAGTGTTAAATGCGACGGAAATCTCGGCGTTGATGATCTTTTTCTGAAGAATTGAAACTCTTCAAAAAACGATTGTCAACGCCGAGATTTCCTTCGCATTTAATAATACATGCATACATACATACATACATATATACATATATATATATATATATAAATTTATTTATTTATTTATTCAGGACACCAAACTCAGCTGTTGACTACGAAATCGTAAAAAAATATTTCGATGTCGAAAAGATACGCAATCCCTCGAGCACAAGCTACTATTTGGAGTAGCATCTCTTAACAAGCTCATTCTGAGGTTCTGAGGCTGGGTTAGGCTAGGCTAAGTTAGGGTAGGTTAGGTTAGGTGAGGTTGGCTAGGCGAGGTTAGGTTAGGTGAGGTTGGTTGGGCAAAGTTAGGTTAGGTGAGGTTAGTTAGGTTAGGTTAGAATAGGGTAGGCGAGGTTAAGTTAGGGGAGGTTAAGTTAGGTGAGGTTAGGTTAGATGAGGTTAGGTTAGGTGAGGTTAGGTTAGGTAAGGTTAGGTTAGGTAAGGTTAGGTTAGGTTAGGCGAGGTTAGGTTAGGTGACGTTAGGTTAGGCGAGGTTAGGTTAGGCGAGGTTAGGTCAGGCGAGGTTAGGTCAGGCGAGGTTAGATCAGGTTATACGAGATTGGTTAGGTTAGGTTAGGCAAGGTTAAGCTAGGCGAGGTTACGCTAGGCGGGGTTACGATAGGCGGGGTTAGGTTGGGTGAGGTTAGATTAGGTGATTTATATTTACAAGGTCAGTTCTGGAGTTGCTACACATTACAAGCTAATATATGGGGTAGGTTATCATTACATGGGTAGTACTCTGGGGTTGTTGCTGATCTTTACAACGTCCGATTTTGCGACTGCAGGGAAGTGTTCACGGGCAGGTTAACCAATAAGGAACAAGAAATAAGATTACCATGAGCTCAGACGACCAGTCAAGGGAAACAGCGTTTCATAGTGTATTGTGTTCTGATGCATGTGCGCTCCGCTCCCCAAAAGCGTAGCCGCGGTGTGATATTTTGTTCTTGTTGCAAGTCATTTTTCAATTCCTTTATGCACTGTGTATCTCCTCACCCGAAATGAATATACAAATAAATAAATTAATAGATAAATAAATAGATAAGTAGATCAATATATAAACAAATAAAGGTTGAGAGATGATCACGGCAACGCCTCTTCCCTTTGACTCTCTTGAATGTCTTCTTATATGCACAACCTTTGCGCTGGACCGTATTCAGGATCAACGTATACCTGTATGCTACTCACTGAGTGTATATTTGGCAAATGACAGGCCCCGGTAATTTCAGGTCAGTTGAGTCATCCAATCGGACCTGTCAGGTCATTCCAGGGTACAACACTGAACCACTTGGTCAGTTGGCTTTTATCCTCTACTTCAGGTATTTCTCAATTTCAAGCTTGGTGGACCACTTACATCGACTTGTACATTAAGGGACCACTTGATACGGGATTATAGAAAATATGGTCACTTTTTTCTAAGCATTTAGTCATAGAAGCATTATACAAATCATCGCCATATTCTGAGAGACGTAACTAGAGAGAGGAAAACTAGAAAAGTAGACATCTCGATTTAGGTACATTGTACAACCATGAATTATAAAAAAAACTGAGTCATGACAGAATTAGCTGTAACATGTTGAATTCCCCGTCTTGCGAACTCCTTGGTAAGTTTCTGCGCACCCCCTCACCCCCCTTTGGGGTCCACAGACCCTTGGGCGAGAACCACAGTCTACCTAACTCAGTTTGTTCTTCCTCTCCCGGAAATGAAGTCAGCTTCACAAATCTCACCGAGTCTATCACTCCACACATGTAGCACAGCACAAATCACGTCCATGTTACGATATCACGTGACGGATAGGTGACGTCGCCAAACAAAGCGGTTGTTAGGTGATACGATCAAGGAATTGATTGCGTCATCAACGATATTGCAATATTGGCCTTGACAACCGATGCATAGTCTTGTTCCAGTCGTGTTATCCCCACACTTGTTTTGCAATGATCCGACTAGAAAAAATGTAAAATAAACAATATTAAATAAACAGATGAATAGATAATTATATAAATGAATAGATTAAATTAAAATAGCCAGGTACCACTCACGTGAAAAAGTAATTGATGACTACAGGACTTTCCTTTCAGATTAATAAAATTGTTTGGCGGCAGCGAGAAAGTGGGAGGTGAAGGACACCGTGCTTTTGGCAACGTGTGTGACACGTTCTTATGGGTGATTTCCTCGCTAAACGTTAGTAAATCGAAAGAGCTACACGTTTCTGATCGTGGATTGTTCCGAGATTTTAATGAGTACCTATCTACGGCACACACGGACGCACGCACGCAGACACACACACACACACACACACACACACACACACACACACACTCATCGTCACCGACTTTTCTCCCACCTTATACTCCCTCACCACGCCACGCTACAAGACACAACAAACTTGTACCAACCTGAC
>NC_134782.1:36206969-36229469 GCF_046742065.1 Oratosquilla oratoria
AAAGACTGGGTCTGAAGGGTACCAACCAATACACATTTTGTCTCGTTTTCATGATTATCAGTCGTTTTTAGTATATGGCTTAATACCTTTTTTTTCGTGTATCTGAGTATGGGAATGAATTTCAGTGGGGACTAGTTTTCCGTCAGAGGGGATCTGTCGCTCTTAACGTGGGCGAATACTGATAAGTGTGTGTGGGGGGGGGGGATAAATACCCTTCTAACGTCACTTCTAACACTGAGCGACTCACTCCCCCACTCACCAAACGCCTGTAGCACCTCAAGTCCTGCACGCTGAAGTGACCTTCACCAAGGCTGTCAATGAGAATCTCGAGCAATTTTTTATTTACGACTAGCTAGACCTGTCGCAAAAATAAATAGATAAATAAATAAATAGAAGAAAAAAAAATCCTCTTTTCTCATTCGATTTGGGACTGGTAATGACATTTCTATCCGGAAATATGGGAAATATGGGAAACTCTTGACAGCACCCCCGAACCTGCCTACGAATTAAAAATCAGAAGTCATCATTTTATGACTGGGGACTAATCTTCATTCAGAGTAGAATGTCGATCCTTTGTAATTTCTCCAACCCCTTCTCTTAACCACTTCAGTTATTTCTTTTCTTCGTCGAAGTGATGACTCAAAGGATAGGATCACTATCTATCGGCAAATGCATCTTGAACCCTTCCCTCCCTCCCTTCCCCTCCCCTACGCCACAAGGAAACTTAGAAGGCTCCAACTTCTTGGAACCATCTAACTCTTAGCCCCACCTCCCGGAAAGGGCTCGGGGAAGACAGGAGGAAGAGAAGGCAAGAGAGATGCAACTTAACACCCTCCCCCCCTCAGCCTTCGCAAGCAGGAAGGACAGAGAATTCAGTCAACCCACAAGCTCCCCCGTACACATAAGGCAGCCCACGTTGTCCCAGATGCAGCCTCTCAGGCGCAGAGAAAAGAGGCGGTGTTTAGATGTATCACTAAACAGATAAAGGGCTGGCTCGCCCGGACAGCCATCGCGGCGCCAAAGAGGATAAAAGATAAAGCAGGAAAGCTGAAAACGCCCTCTTGGCCAAATACCCTCCCCCCCCTCCGCCCCCTTTGCTTCTTCTAACACGGAAGGAAACGTCAAGTCAGGGAAAATAAAGAAGAAAAAGAAGAAGTAAAAAGGAGGACTGCATTCTTGACTGCAAACACGTCCTCTACCACTATGGTCACGTGGGCTGGAAAGTGAATGGGAAGGGAGGGGGAGGTGGTGGGAGGTAGGGGAGGAAGGGAATCAAGTAAAAAGTAAACAAACCCATTAAAGCCAAGTCAATGCAAGAACGTGTGTGTATGTATGAGAGTAAAAACTACATACATGGCTGCACAGTGCACACATACATACGAACATACACTGAAGCTGAGGGTGTGCGCGTGTAAGGTCACAACATTACCCATATATCGGGCCATATAAGCTTTGAGCTCTCATCTAGGATGGTAATGGCTTTCGATCACGAGACCGACACGTGATCTAAGACCATGATGAATCACATACACTTGATTCTCCGATTACGTAAATACATAGACACCTATAAACAAGTAACAGTACATACGTGCCTACCCAATGTACCAATACCGGCCCAAGGTATAAGCGAACTAACCGTCTGCTTGGGGCTCCAAAGAGCGCTTGGAAAATACTAAATTAATTGAAAATGTGTAATATAAGGTAACTGAATGCTGAATGGGTGGGTGTGTTAGTGATGCATTTATAGTGTATGAAATGATCAAACACAATTAATAGTTGAGTACTTGTGATGGTGGTATTCAGGACGACCCCAAATCAATCCTACTTAGGGTCCCATAATGACTTGGGCCGGCCATGTACAGTACCTACGTTGACAAATACACGCCATCAAACGCACCTAACATGCAAAGCCGCGCATGCGCCTTACCACATAGATACGAGGATACGTACTTCCATGCTCACGTACGAACGCACGTGCGTATGTACAACGTTAGTACATGTTTGTCCAAACCACGGGTACGTGAAATATAAAACTACATACGTGTTTGTCTACGTACGCAATGGCCCAGTAAAAACAAAAATACAAACACCGTACGTCGCTGGGCGAATGTTGTATAATACTCCTCCCTCCAGCGTCGGAGCCAAAATAGATTTCTTGTATTGCTTAAATCAACTTAAAATGATGTAAAACCAACAAATATTGCTTGTTTTGATTCCCCTTAGCCTAGAAAAGGAGAAACTGGGTAGATTTTGTGGAGATTTACGTGCGAAAGTTAGGTAAAACGCCCGTAGACTTTCTCTCTCTCCTCACGCGGGTTGAACGAGGTCGTATTTTTGCGGGGAAGCTTAGAATTTCAGAGAGTGAAGGAATTTGACATTTATGATGTTTCAAGTCAATGTAAAGTCGCCCATACTAGTGTGACACTTACGGAAAACGTTTATAAATAGTTTTTGTGGATTTTTTGGGGGGCAAATATTTATCACTTTGTTATGTGATAAATTGATTCTTTGGTATCCTTTTTTTAATTTCATGGAGGATAGGTGATTGTGGTGTTTCTTATTGTTTTGGTAAATGTTTTAGTAAGCATCCATCACACCATTATTGCCCGGCCACATTTTGTATTACGCATTTATTACGAAAATTGGCAGTGCGAAATTGCCAGTTCTATACGTCTGAATACGTACTAAATAGCACCTGCCTAACTGTCGAAGTACAACTTCACCTCCTCATACTTCGTTTCGTACACCAGAATCGCCTAAATTACGTCCTAAAGGCCGATTTTATACCCCAAGTTACCCCCGAAAAATTGCTGCCAGGGTTGCCAGTTTTGTCAATAAATAAAAAAAATTAGGTGCCTTTTATAGCCAATGGATAGGGCTACTTGGTCATTACCACAGATTTGACCCTCGACGTAATGCCTATTTTTGGCGAATTTTTTAAATTGCGGCATACGACGTATGCCGCTGACGCTCAATCCATAAAACAATTGCGGCATACGACGTATGCCGCTGACGCTGTAGGGGTTAAAACACCTTAATAAAAGAAAAGAAAAACACATTAAACTAAGAAACTAAAATACTAAGAACATTAAAAACATCAAATAAAACAACAACTGCATTAGAGTAGAAAAAAGTGAAAACCACTACAATCCACATATTTCATTAACTAATGAAAAACGGGCTAAGCACACGAGGAAGATAACGCAACACACAACCCTCACAAATGAACAGAAGCTGGTTAGGCAGCATGGAACTAACGAGGAACTCAGTTTGGTTCAGGGTAACGACCCGTAAACAACTGGGCCAAGGACGCCTGGCCGAGGCACAGCACAGGCAAGGAAGCAGGAAAATGAGAAGTCCACTCGAGTTAACTCCACGCAACTCCCTCCCAAGGAAAAAATAAAAATAACAACAAAACGAAATATAATAAAAGTAAGACAATATAAGTAAAATGAAATAGTAAAGTGAAATAATCAAACGAACTTAAAACTAAACCAAACAAATTAAAATGAAAACAAAAAGTAAAATACAAAATAAATAAATTAATTAATGAACAAATAAATAAATAATTAGCAAAAATAAAGATTTACTTGTGGATTTTCTTCTACTACATATCAAATTGCAACTTGATTTTATTATAGCTACATGTACTTGTGATTTCATTTTAGAAAAGTATTGTAAAAAGTGAACAAGTTAGGTAAGGCTGGGTTAGGCTACATTACTTTACATAATGTTACGTTGCGTTAGCTTAGCTTAAACTGCAGAATAAACAAGTTTTGTTGGAGGAAAGAAAAATCTACAAATTACAAAAACTTAACCCAATTAATCTAACCTTACCTAGGGGGGCCACACCTAACGTAAAAAGACACATATAACCCACAAGTCCAAAAAAGTAATAGGATAAAATAATACAAAATAAATCGAGACAAGAAAAAGAAAATTAATTGAAAGAAAATAAAATAAAATAAAAGAAAATGAAAGAAAGCAATGCAAAATAAAGTGAAACCAAACAAAACAGAGCAAAACTAAATAAAAGAAACTCTGTCAAGGCTCGTACCATGGGTGGGTGCCACGTAAGAAAATAACACAACATCGAAAACCGTAGTTGTAGCTCGAAGGTAACTTCAAGCAAGAGCGAGTGGGAATACAGCCCGCCTTGACCGAAAGAGAGCGCGAATTAGAGTGGCCAACAAGGTGAGCCAGAAATGGGGAGGAGGCGGATAGAGAGCAACAGCCCGAGTTCCCCCATGCAGAGCGACCAGATTTCTCAACCTGGAATTGGGTAGACGACAGTTGAAATGCTAGATTCGCAACAATAATGCTAAATATTTTTTCCTCTTAATACGTTCGGTTTCTGCCATATTTTATATATATACAGTATTGTTTTAGGGAAAATGTTAAATTTAGCATAATTATCCAAAATCTGGTCACCCTGGCTCCGAGGCCTGCACGTCCTGCGCATGCGCATGTTGAGTTGAATTTCACCATGATTTCCCAAGGACTGGGCATGATGAGAAATGGAATGGAATGGATGTTTCGAAGGTTCCATTTGATTGAAAAACATTTTCTATTCCATTCTATTACAAGTATCTTCTATTCCATTCCGAGTGTCGACTATTCCATCTCTATTCCAAATCAGCTGGAATAGAGATGGTTATTTTTATTAAATAAATAGATAAAAAACGATTGGTATGATTTGCAAATTATATTGCTCATACAGTGAAAATTAAAGTTGTCCTTATTTGTGGAAGTTTAAAAGTGAATCAACTGTGACCGGCGTAAGTTATGAACAGCTGACAAACAACGAATGGTCAAGTACAACATAACAACATGTTATCAACACAGAACGAACTTTTCATGGTTATAGTTTCCATGACAACTGCATTGTCACGTGACATCTATTCAACGGCATTCGATCATTCAATGAAAGAGAAAGAAAGAAAAAGAATTAAAGAATACGGTTGGCACCTAGGGGGGAAATCATCATAATTTTATTCCATTTTCTATCATCTAAATTCTTCTTCCATTCCACTTCCATTTTTATTCCAATTTCTTTTCAGTTCCTGCCCTGTAAGTCTCGCATCTACGTAGTTGTGGGTTCGAGTCTCGCAATTCTCTCCCAATACCAGCAGTGACTTTTACCTGCCCCAGCTGTCCAAGCGCATAAGGCAAAGGTGACGACCTCGGCCACAGATACGCGCCTCCTGGGGTGTGTGTGTGATTCATCATGATCTTTGATCACGTACTACACTTTTTATCGACAGAGCCCCATAAGCCATATGCCCTGATCTACGGATAATGTTATGATCTCACACGTACACACCCTCACAAATACAAAAGTAATTTTCGACTTTTTTGCCTCTCTTGGAAGTAGTAGAGTTGTTCGTATGAATAAATTGTTCAAGGGTGTTCCATCAATTGGTATTGTTTCCACATTCCAAATGATTTGTGGGAGGTCTTACTCACTTATGGTAACAAACCATTTATGAAATCCGAGACGTCACGCACTTACAGTTTGCCTCATCTCTCTCTCTTTCTCTCTCTCTTTTCTACTCCGAGTTAACTTACGTATTTGATTATGTATAATGTTATTTCCCCAATGGATGACCGCCAATTCAAAGATGATATATTTATTTTCTCTTTCGTTTTTATTCATATATTTGCTCTTCTTCCCAGCTGGACGGCTTCTTCGGGTGGCTACGACTTGGTGACATTCGGCCCAGCAGCAGAAGTCGCTGTCAAATCGTTTTGTCGAGTCGTTTTCCTTCGCCGAGTGACTCCACGAACACCTACAAGATGCATTTCAATCGTTTTCACGGAAACCAGAGACACATCGAACTGACTCTATCACTCCAGGCTTGGCCTTCATTCATTTCTTGAGGATGACCTTATGCCAAGGGAAATGAGTAGCCTATAATCTAGATCGTGATGGAGAAATTGACAGGAGATTCGTCGGATCTTTTAGAGAGATTAGAAGATTGAGAAGGTGAGGAGTATACACCAGGAGGCGCTGGTTTGTCTGACCGAAGCCGTCACCTTTTGCCCTAAAATACGCTTGCTGGGAATCGAAGAGGAGTGTAAGATTCGAACCCAGAGCATAGAAGATCGAGGCGCGATTGAAAATGAAGACGGGTAAGGATTTCAATTGATTAGTTATGTTCGAAAAAAGTGAAGTTAATCCTCAAATACATTACGTTTGGTTTCGTTAATATCACCATAACTAACAGGTGGGAATTTTGGTTATGAGGTGCTGCTAGATATACTTTATTAATCGGAAAATCATACCAAGGAAGAAGAAAAGTTGTCGGGCGAGAGTGGATACCGCCATTGTGATATGTTACTTTTTTCAGATTTAGCAGATGTGTCATGTCGAGCAGCCTTGGCCCGAATTGGAGACCTAGTAGGATTTAAGTCTTCATGATGAAAAAATGGGTAATTCATTCATGTTTATGGATGTAGATTTGCCACCTACGCCTCTGTCTTCAAGAATAATATTGCATCGGAGAGATGGCAAAAGAAAGCTTTAAGAAAGATAGCAGAAGTTAATAGTGATCAGCATTCTTATTTGAGTGGAGTTTAGTCTCTAAACATAAAAGAATGATACATGTCTGTGGTCCATAGGGGTAACTAAAGTAGATGTGAGAGAAGAAAGTGTAGGCTACTTAGCCTTATCTCTAATTTCTCAATAAATGAAATAGGATTTTAACATAGCTTGTTGTTCCTATTTCTAAAGGCATATGTAAGTTTAGCTTCAAGTTTTTTTTTAGACTTTTCTCCCCATTTGAATTTTGTGAAATGTCAACCCTTTTCTTCTTTCCTGCAGCGTTGGTAGCCCCATGGGTGTTGTCCTTTCTTTAAAAAACAAAAACAAAAACAAAAAAACTAGGAATGGAGGAGACTGCAAGACACCATAAGGCAATTCCATGTGCGTTACCACCTGCCATCTCTATTCATAAAGTCATTTAAATTCCTGAAACAATAAATTGCCTCAGCGTTCACTATTTGGTTTACTTAGTCTATTCCCTTCGTTAACCACTCTTGGCTATTTCCTTTTTAAACCTAAATTTGTCCAATCCAAATCCATTACCACTAGCCCTGCCCTGTTCTTAATATGGTGACCTTGCCTGCATCGCTCTTGTTAAAGGTCGATAACCCGGAGTCATTCATTTGTTGAGGAGAGGCAAAGCTCTACCAGATTTAGGCGTTGATGTCTCTAAGACCACTTCAACACTAAATAACTTCTCTGAATATTAACTCACTCCCACTAGTTTTCGATCCAATTTGTGAAGATGTCTGGTGCAAAAGGTGTCCACTGGACCACAGCAGGTCAAATTAACTGAACCAAACAAGTTAATTTATTGTATTCTGATTGGTTATAAAGGATGTACACGGGTCCTATTTGAAACGACCATCCAATCAAGGGGCCTTTCACGACTGCCAAGTTGCTGATATTTTCCTGTTAGGATGATAAATAAAAAAAGGGCTTCGGTATATTTGATGACTATATTAGTATGGAAAAAGATAACAAAGCTTACTATAAAGATAATTTCCAAGTCATAAAGGTGAAATATGAAACACAGATAATCTCAGTTCAGGTTTTCCACGGACAGTTCATTCTCCACTTTTGATCATACATAATCAGTATTGATTTTAACTTTAAGGACAATGGTTTTCAATCCTCTTTTGCTAATGACCCCTCTGACTTTTGATTTACCTGTGTGCCCCACTTTTGTTTAAAGATGTGAAATTTACACAATTTGATATGACGTCTTTATCAGATTTGTTTACCTATGTATTTATTTATCTATCTTTGTGCTCAAAGCTTCTAATTAGCACTAGACCGTGTAGAATAGGAGATACTGTACTTGACACCGTTTCAGTTGGTCTGAGAAAAGTTAGACCCTCTTTATGGCAACAACTGCAAACAATCGGCTACTGCCATCGCCATAACAATAAGCCTAATTTTTCCCAAACTCGCTAAAATTGAGTATAGCGCTATACCTGAAGGTAGTCAAGGTTGGAAAGATAAGTAAAAATATTAAAAACAAATAATACCCGGCGTGTTATTTTAAGCCAGGCATCGTGGTTAACCGTTCTGGCATGTTTATTCTTTGTTGACGGGGATGTTTAGATCAGATTGGAAGGAGAGGGGATATGGAGAGTCGCTAATGTTGGCCTAGGTATGACTCAGTTGCACCAACGCTGGGGACTTGGAGTCCATGGTGGCATTGAAAGAGGAGAAGTTCACCTCGGGCTCGTTGAGTATGCCATGGAAAGTCATGTTCAACACGCCATTTCCTTGGAATCGTATGCATCTGATGATTCGAAGACTAAGCCAGTCTTGACCCAGCTCCTGGTTAGCCTGGTCACACATGCTGATGACTGATTCTTTATGCATCGTTTTAGTGGTTCCGTTGGCAGTAAGTTCCCCTGTGACGTTGACACTTAGGTAATTGGATCGGCGGTAGACGATGTCGGTCATGTTGATGAAGATGTTGATGAGAGCAATGAAGTTATCCGCAGGGCTAGACAGGTCCACGTCAAGGTTGGCGGTGACTTCCTTTGGCATCCCTTAAATGGAAACCCAGAAATCTTAGTAAATATAAAAAGATAACATTTCAAAAATCACTCTTTTTTTCCCAAAATAAGCAAATTCTGATATTTTGTCAGTTTGGCGGTAAAAATTATTTTGCCCACTCATTGTTTCTTTTAAGTCTTTCTAAAGATGAAGAGGAAAGACAACTTTTGTTTGTCTCTCATCTTGTAGATACTAGATAAGGGCTGAAGGGCAAGCAACCTGCAAAACAACGACAGGCGCAGCAGGTGATTCGTGGGAAGAAGAGAATTTTTTTTTTTTTTTTTTTTTTTTTTTTTTTTTTTTTTTGCATCCGACCTAGATATGGATCAAAAGGTCTCCTGTCGGCATGCTTTGCCTTTGTAATCCTTTGTAATCTCTAAAATAACTTTTGCAAGAGAAAGGCTCTGCAGACTCTGTCGAGCTTCTTCAGGTTGGTATTTTGTCACTTGGTTTTCTTTCCCTGGCGGTACAGTCTGAATCTATCTACAACAGTTTAGTCCCAAATGGGGTCTTCGACACCTAAGGATGCAAAGCACCACTCGTAGATGATGAGGAGCCTACGCCAGGAGGCGCTGAGTAGCTGCGGCCGAAGCCGTCACTTTTGCCCTATGTGTTTGGACTCCTGGGAAGGTAATAATCGTTACTGGGGATCGTAAAGGAAAATGTAGTATACGAGTATATGTTACAAGTTGAAACACCTAGTGGTGACGGAGTATTGAAGTAACCTAGTTTAAAACCTGTTGCTGAATTAGACAAAGACACAGGCAAACATGACTAGTCCTAATGTACTGGAAAGGAGATGTACTAGTGAGATCCTGTCTCCTTTTGTTTTTCCTACAACTACCATACCTAAGTATGATATGGCTCATGGATTTAGATTGGGCAGTGTTAGCTTCTCTGATACTGTGTGAAGAGCTGCGTTTCTTGAAAGCCTTTAGTTTCTTCTTCTTTTTCTTCTACTTCTTCTTTTCCTTCTACTTCTTCTTCTTCTTATTCTTAGTCTTCTTTTTCTTCTTTTCCTTCTTCTTCTTCTTCTTTTTCTTCTTCTTTTTCTTCTTCTTTTCCTTCTTCTTTTTCTTCTTCTTCTTCTTCTTCTTCTTCTTCTTCTTCCCCTTCTTTTTCCTACATGTTACCATGACTTCGCGACTTTCAGCCCAGACCATAACGTCTCCTATCAATTTGATTTATTCTTTTTAATGTCCTGACCACTATCAATCACCTCTTGCCCTTCTCTCTTCCAATTATGGTAGGCCCAATGCATTCGATCTCTCATCATACGTTTTATCTGCGTGGCTAGGAATCAATATGGCCGCTGCTTTTTTGTTTTTACTAAATTTCATTCATATTCACAGGATGCTCGCTGATCGAACGGATTAAAGCGTCATTACTTGCGTCGGAGGTTGTGGTGACGGCAGATCGAACATTGCCGCCAGCGAGTTGGACCAAGGGTATGGTTCATTAAATTCCACGCTATAAAGTCCTCTGTAAGGGGCATCCTCTCAGCCTCATGGTAGGGGGAGTTCATGATGTTAAACCGGATCATCACCATTATATACTGTCACCCGTGTAATGGAAAGCCAGTTCTATGTTCTTCAGTAGTCTGTATATGTGTGTACTTGTGCTAAGATGCGTGTATATATGTATGGGTGTGGGTGTAGAGCAAATACGAGTGTATATACATTTATCTATCTAAAGGTAAAAAAAAAATCAAGGCAAAGGAAACTTGAGAATTAATAACTTGTAACGTACTACGAACTTGATGGTTGATAATTCGGTTTACGGTACCCCTTGCCGAGGACATAGTTGTGTAGAATTTCAGAACCATGATCTTGGTTCAACTCGCTGGCGGCAAAGGAACGAACTGCCGTAGTCTCAACCTCTGCCGCAAGTAGCGACGCTCTAATCCACTCGGCCATCGAGTTTAACTTTTGATTTTTTTTATCAATTGAGACACATCGCATAGGGAACTCTCTTTTCATTTTCACTTAAGAAAACAATGAACTAAAGTATTCTTATAACTTACCAGACAAAGTTGGATTATGTTCTTCCTCAAACTGTCGTGTATGGACACCATCACCGCCTGTTAAGAATAAAGAACAGAAGAACATAAGAATGGAGGAGGCAGCAAGAGGCCATAAGGCCTATACTAGGCAGTTCCATTACCTTAACACCTATCATCCCCACTCATAAAGTTGTCTAACCTTTTCTTAAAACAACCAATAATTTCAGAGCTTACTAGGGTTACTAATCTATTCTATTCGTTAACCACCTTATTGGTACATCAGTTTATGTCTATGTCCTTCTTAAACCCAAATTTGTCCAATTCAAAGCCATTACTGCGAGTCCTGCCCTGCTGTCTTAATATGATGACCTTGGCTGAATCACCCATGTTAAAGCCTTTAACATATTTGAATACGGCTCAATAAAGAGTCGGAGATCATAAGAATTCTGCAATTATCGAACTAAGCCTTCCTGTATACCAACACTTCTAATCCTAGGTAAAAAGATTTTCTAGCTTTAGTGAATAATCGCATCGTATAACGTTCTAAGGCTCGTGTCACACGTATCGACTTTTCGTCGTGCGCTGTCCACGACACGACGTCGTGTTCTCAAATAATCCTGGGTGTCTATGGACGCTTTCACACGTGGTCGTGACGTGTGAAAGCGTCCATAGACACCCATGGTTATTTGAGAGCACGACGTCGTGTCGTGGACAGCGCACGGCGAAAAGTCGATACGTGTGAAACGAGCCTAAGAGGTCCCTAATTGAAGCGGAGTTCGATCACTGAACAGTTAATAAACATATCATAGACACAATAAATCTAGACTGAAATCACGTAACCTAAGAACGGAAGAAGAATTTCTTACCGTGCTGGAAGCCGTGAGGATCCTGAAAACAAATAAAATCATTACTTTTTCTTTTCTTTTCTTTTTTGTAACGAAACATGAAGCTCATGTAAACAAAAGGATTGATAGCTATTGATATTGATATATAGAAATATTTATGAGAAATGTTACCCTCATGTTGAGGGAGTGAAAAGTTATAGTACTTTTATATATGATATTTTGAAAATATATATATACATAAACTACGATGAAAATGGCTATAGCCCAGGAAATTTTGAAATGTCAATAATAATTGGTTATTAATAAGCCGACTAATGCCAATCCGTTACCTTTTTTTAACCGCTCCCCCTCTCCCTCCCACTAAGTCTTTCATCCTCAGTATAGTTATCATGAGAAGCGATCTTATGAGCGAAGTGTTAAAAATAAATAAGTAAATAAAGGAATTGTATATCCAATATGCACCAAGGACTACGTCATTCTCAACTCATCATACTTTTATCGCATGTGCAGATATGAAGGGGGTAGTGGTAACAGATATCATATATCATACACAAAAGATCATCGCTGTAGAGGATGACGTGGTGCATAAAACAATTTGATGACAATGGCACCTAAGAAAGGGATCACTTGTTTGGACACTTGTGGACAGCAAGTCATGATAATAGGGGGGGGGGAGGGGCTCTCAATGCTGTGGGACGGGCCACAAGTGATGTATGGTCTGATTCGCCTGTGTCGTCGTTCATTAGAGGGTTATTGGTCTGTTACGTCATCTGTAGTCGTGGAGAGTGTCCAGGTTTTATGCTATGGTGCCTTTATTAATCTACTAACTTATTTATTTGTTTATTCATCCATTCATCTATTCATTTATTTGTTTATCTATTTATATATTTATTAATTCATTTATTTGGTTGGTTTATCTACTTATTTATTAGATAATATACTTTTTATCTATTAATTAATTAATTATTCTAATTATCTATTAATTTACTTATGCACATGTATCAAAGAAGATTGAAAATGACCAAAGAGTGCAAAATTAAATATCATCATAGGGATGCTCCGGAAAAAAAATAAAAAAAAAATAAAGAGAAGACAAATTTCCTTTTTGAAAAAGCCCAAGTCGTCATAAAAAGAGGGAAAGAGAATTCCACAGCCTTCCAGTGGAAGAGAAGAAAGTCAGAAGACACTGGTTAACTATTCAAACTGTAATAGTATCATCAGCATACAGGGAACGTGCAGTGTTACTATTACCTCCATGGTGTTATGAAATACATTCATAATTATCTTACTGTAATATATAATTTTACTTTTCACATTGCCTGCAATTTTGCCGTAATATACTGCACATACTAATCCAAGGATCTGTTTTAATTATAGTCTAATTTCATTCTAGAATATCAACACTAGAACTACCACATCAACCCTTTGGCCTCTGATCACAATCAAAATAGATTTAGAATCACTACTAGCCAATTACCAAATACAAACTTTGTTTTGTGATTTATGACATCATGTCGAAATTTTAGGATGACTTACCTCTTCCGCCATGAGAACCGTGGCGAGGAACATCTATTTGAAGAAAGAGAAAAAGAAAATAAGAATCACGGCCTCGATGTATCATGGAGTACATTATCTTTCACATGCGACATATGTAAAGATATAATTCACGTTTACGAGTCTTCGAATGGTCGATCATTTCCAGTTTCTTTCCTTGAAACCTCTTCACGCGTTTCCGTCCTAAATTAATGCACCTCTTCTACTTATGGTATCTATTCCTTTCATCAATTCGAACGCATCAATTACGTCACCCTTACATTTCCTTCTTCTAACGAAGACTGTCTTGTTTTTTCTCCATTTTTCTCCTTCTTCCTTTATTTCATCGATAGCTTTTATTTTCACTCTTTCTTCCTTAGTTTTGTGTGTGCGCGCGCGCGCGCGCGCGTGTGTGTGTGTGTGTGTGTGTGTGTGTGTGCGTGTGTGTGTGTCATTCACCATGGTCTTGGATCACGTGTTGGACTCGTGATCGACAGCTATTTTCCCTCCCGGAAGAAAGCTCAGAGCTCGTATACGACCTATCTATGGGTAGGTAATGCTGTGACCATACACGCACGCACACACACCCAACTCCCCGCCCATGAGAGTTGGAGTAACGACCCGCAGCGATTTTGAAATTATTTCAGACCTGGGCGGGATTCGAACCCGGACCGCCGTAGAAGCGGCCGGAAACTCTACCAACTGCGCCATCGTGTCATGTGTGTGTGTGTGTGTTTCTGTGTGAGTGTGTGTGTGTGTGTGTGTGTGTGTGTGTGTGTGTGTGTGTGTGTGTGTGTGCGCGCGCTTATGTAACTCAAAACAGTCTTCAGCAAGAACCCCCAGACTTCTAAAAGAACATCATGATGGTCTCTCTACTTAGGAGACTCCAGACAACGAAGAACAAAGGACCAGAGTCCACGAAATACTCACCACAGTGCAAACTGAAAACAGGGTCTTCATGTTTCTGGTGTAGTTAAACTACAATCTGCTGTTTACGGGTAAGGAAGCTGCCTCAGCTGCTTGACGGAGCTGCAGCTGTATCGAGCGATGCGATGGGATGGGGAGAAAGACGTCAGAACCTGAGGGTGAGAGGACAAGGTTTTGAGTAGCAGATTATATATCCTTTTGAGTGGTCAGAGCGAGATTTTATGACAGGACATCTGGAGACAAGACACCAGTGGCGAGACCACCCTTCAGTCGAGGGGTCTCTCATTGCAGCAGGTGGAGGAAAGTGTGATGTACCTGAACAGGGAAGAGTGGAGGGATGTGGTCAAGAGGCGCAAAAACTGACAGACATTTGTCTAACAGGAGGAGGGTGAGAAGGTGAGAAGTTAGTAGTCAGAAGGCCTTTTTCGGAGGAAGGAAAACGTCTCAAAAAAAAAAAAAAAAAAAAACAGAATAAATATATAAGATGAGACGCCACAACCACCACCTCTTCATGACAGGATGCCACAGAGATGAATGAAGTAGTCTGGCGGAAACCATGCTGTAATGATAAGTACAACCCGGGACATGTGTTAATGGTAGTTGGTATTTCTTTCGGTTAAATGAAATTGTCGGGGTGAAGTCGAAATTGGTATATGAGAGACGGGCTAAAATCAAACGTCGGGTTCTTTTGTAATATGTGGCTTGGCTGGTATTCTAGGACGGGACTGTTTCAAGAGAAGGCAACGCGTTGCCATCCTGAAGATCTAGGGCTTCATGCTTCAGTGACACAAATGACGTCTCCACGTCTCGAACATTTGTTCCTCCTGTGTGTTCCCGTGTTTGAATGTGTGTCTTTGTTATCTTACCACTCTGCTAAATAAATTCGTTTGGATACATCGATAGTGCAAGGGGGACGAGCGCAAATAAGAAAAAAATAAAATCATTATTCATCATCAGACACTTCCTGCAACGTTTTCTGTACAGAAAACTCAGATGCAAGACAAAGGTGAAAAGCGCATACAGGGCAGAAGCGAAAACACATATGAAGGACAGGAAAGAAAAAAATCGAGATGCAGAACAAGAGGCGAAAATCAGATGAAGAACAGAAGCAAGAAATGCAGATACAGGGCAGAAACAGTGAAATAAAGTTACTGAAGAGAGGCAAAAGACACGTAAACGACAAAGACGAAAAACACAGATCCAGGACAAACAAAAAACACAGGCACAGGATAGGCAAAAATTAAATAAATAAGTAAATAGATAAATAAATAAAAAAAAATATATATATAATAATGATAATGAATAAATAAATATATGAATAAAAAATATATAATAATGATAATAGGTAGATAGATAAATAAATAATATATATATATATATACATATACATATATATATATATATACAGAACTATATATATATATATATACATACATATATATATATATATATATATATACATATATATATATATATATATAATGATATTAAATAAATAAATAAGAAATTAATAAATAAGTAAAATCAAAACAAAAAATAATTATAATAAAAACAGGACAGAAGCGACCAAATCAGGTACATTTAAAGACAAAAATATCTTCCCAGGTTTGTCCGAAAATGGATGAAAACATGGCGAAACATTATGAGAATCGGCTATCTTTGAACAAACCTAAGAAGACATTTTTTTCCGAGTTTCCAAATTCCAGTGTGCATAAATTTAAAGTTCACGCTGTTTGTAGACAGTTTTCTGAAGAAGGTCGAGTCGGTCGAAACATTAAAGCAAAAAAGAATTCCAGCCCATCTTCAATTGTTCTTCCTCCACTCAGAATCTCATATGTCAAATACAATCATTAAATACTTTTGTTTTTTACTATACTGTTCAGAATCAAAGTAGATGACGGATCAACCATGTCGAAACATTACGAGAATCGGGTAACCGTCTCCAGTTGACTCTCATAATGTTTCTCCTTGTTTAACCTATCCTTGGACAAACCTGGAAAGATATTTTTGTCTTTCACAGTACAGAATCGAAGTGGAGACCTGACTTACGTGGGGCCGGGAGTTCGTGTACCGAAGACGACGTCGGGGAAGGAATGACTCTTCCTCTTTGTCGGGAGTTCCAGGTCCCATTGTTCCTTCGTCGCCATTAGCGAAAACATCTGTCTCTAGTACACAGATGTGCATACTGGCACTTACGAACACCTGTGGACGCCGAAGCTATTGACTCGGATGTGGAACAGCCACGGGAACAAGACAACAAAAAGATGACGAGTGATGCAGTGCTCCGCGATCTGCAGCTGTCTTTGTTGTCCTGACAAAATGATTTGTCCTTTTGCCGTTCTCCTTTATTGATTTATTCACCTAGTTATCCATTGAATCATTCATTCATTTATTCATTTACTTATCTATCCATTTACTTATTTACTTATTCATTTACTTGTTGATTTCCTTATATTGCAAATAATGTTTCTTTTAGAACATTGGTTACCAAACTAGGGCGCCCCCCTCCCCAGAGAGGCGTGAGGAGGATACAAGGGGGGGGGGGGGGGTCGTGAAATAATCTGCTCAAAAAACAATGTTCGATAAAAAGAATTAAATAATTAAAAAAAATAATAATAATGGAAACTATCATCAGAGATGCTATCGAACATCATTTAGAAAGTAACCGTTTGATAAATGATAGCCAGCATGGTTTCAGACGGAAACGTTCTTGCGTGACTAACTTACTCGAATTCTACAACAAAGTTATCTCGAATTATGACAAAAGAAACAATATAGATTTAATATATCTAGACTTTGCAAAAGCTTTTGATACCGTCCCACACGAAAGACTACTTGCTAAATTAGCTTTACACGGAATAAGTGGTAGCCTATTAGGTTGGACTAGTAATTGGTTGAATGGTCGAAAACAGAGAGTTGTTTTAAATGGAAAAACTTCTAGATGGAAAAATGTTACAAGTGGAGTTCCTCAGGGTTCCGTTCTTGGGCCACTTCTATTTATAGTATATATAAATGATATAGACCATGGACTAAAATCTACTGTTTCCAAATTTGCTGATGATACAAAATTGTGCGGAGTGGCAAATGATCACTCAAACCAATTAGATATTCAAAAAGATTTAGATCAATTACAGCAATGGTCTGAAAAGTGGCTAATGAAATTTAACACAAGTAGATGCAAGGTAATGCACATAGGTAAAAATAACAGTAAGTACGATTACAAGTTATTTGGAAATTCGTTAACAAAAGTGGATAGTGAAAAAGATCTCGGCGTAATTATCAGTAACGACCTCAAATCATCCAAGCAGTGTATTTCAGCCTCTGAGAAAGCAAATAAGGTTCTAGGACTCATTGCGCGATCTTTTGATTTCAAAAGTCCATCACTCATTAACAAGCTACATAAATCGTTAGTTCGTCCACATTTGGAATATGCTGTTTCCGTATGGTCACCGAATCTCATTAAAGACATTGACAGACTGGAAAAAGTACAACGGCGAGCCACAAAACTGATTCCAAATATCAAAAATAAATCATACGAAAATCGACTAAAACATATGAATCTGTTTTCCCTAAAAAAAACGTAGACTCAGAGGTGACTTGATACAGGTCTTTAAGATTTTAAAGGGAATTGACAACATCAAAAGTGACAAAATTTTCACATTGAATGAGAATCAGACAAGAAACAATGGTCTCAAACTGTCCGGAAATAGATTCAATTTGGAAGTAGGTAGAAACAACTTTGCCAACCGTGTAGTTAATGAATGGAATAAACTTCCTGCACAGGTAGTGCAATGTAGTTCAGTTCGAAGCTTTAAGAATCATTTAGATAAACACCTAAGCAAGATGCTGTAATGATTATAATTTATTTTACATTATTTGTTTTTGTTTTGTTATCATTTGTCTGTCTGATTTTCATTTATTATTAGTTATGTCAATTTATTATTATCTACTATTTACCTGTTTGTTTAGTATTTAACTATAACTATTCATTTATTTATGTATTTTATTTGTTATTTACATTATTATAGTTTTTATTTAATATTTTATTATTATTATTATTTTTTTCGCATCCGACCTAGATATGGACCAAAAGGTCTCCTGTCGGCATGCTCCGCCTTTGTAATCCTTTGTATCTGTCGTTACATATGTGCAAAGCATGATTCTATCAGTCACCCTAACCCATTAAGATATATATATATATATATATATATATATATATATATATATATATATATATATATATATATATATATATATGTAATATATTCATTTAAATGTGAAAAAGGTAGGGGGTTATATGGGGGTCTGCTGGAAGCAAAAGAGGGGACGTCATATATGATAACTCGGAAACCACTGTTTTAGAAGGCCAGTGGGTACTGATCTGAAAGAACTCACATTCCACGGACACATAATAATAATAAAACCTCACTCATGTTACACTGCAGTCATGTAATGCAAACACGGCTCGACGGCACAGTGGTAGTGATCGTAACCGCTACTCTAGCAGCCCGGGTTCGATTCCCGCCCAGGGGTGAAATAATTACAGTAGACAAAAGCCTCAACTGCCCTCCAAGATCCATCTCCCTGGAAATGTAAATCCAGTCCCTAAGTCGTATAGTTCCGCTGAAAAAGAATAAGCCATTCCCTCATAAGAACATAAGAATGAAGGAGACTGCAAGCGACTATAAGGCCTACATTAGGGAGTTCCATGTTCCTGAAGAACCTGCCATTCCCGTCCTGAGCAACCACCGAGTAACGGAGCATGGAGAGGAAAACCACCTTCACCACTGAAGAGGAGGAAGAAGAAGAAGAATGTTCGGGCGAGTCGAAATACGTGTCTGGCGAGAACGACTGCGGCGAGGTCATCGAAACGCTTCAAAGGTACTCGTAGTAAGAGGATTCTGAACTGTAAGGAAAACACACCGAGAATAATAATAAATTCAGAGGTATCTTTCACATTCTGCGAAATATGTGTTACAGAATTTCTTGTCCACACATACTGCATGTGTGTGTGTGTGTGTGTGTTATTGACCATGGTCTTGGATTACGTGTTGGACTCATGATCGACAGATGTTATCCTCCCGGATGAGAGCTCAGAGCTCATATATGACTGATCAATGGGTATGCAGTAACCTTATATACACACACACGCATACGCTTGCACACACAGAATTCCCCAAACGTGAGAGTTCGAATGCCGGCTTGCAGCGCAGTGATACTGATATCATTTCAGCCCTGGGCGGGAATCGAACCCGGACCGCTACCACTGCAACGAAGAACTGTGTCTGTATGTGTGCGCGCGCGTGTGTGAGTGTGTGCATGTATGAGTATGTAAAAAATCTAAAACAGAAAAGAAAAACATGGTACCAATTAGCAGCAAATCAGGAAAGGGTGAGGTAATGGGTGATTTCAACGGTGATTCCTGGATAAGACAGTGATCCTCATCACTATGTATTGCTGTTCTATGTATGATTTTATATATATATTCATATGATCATTCAAATACATATCCATATATACATATAGATATATATGTAATTATATGTACATATATGCATTATATGAATATATAATTTTATGTATATATATAATATATATATATATATATATATATATTGTAAGAGGCTGGTAGATAAAGGTATATAAGTAAGGTAGATAGAGGGGTAGGTGGCGAGAATTTAATTTTTACGTGTAGGATGTTTGATAACAACAGCCGCGAAGGAGTTGCATAATCTCGCTCCTCGTCTAAAGTTTATAACCGCTAGGGAACAGATTTTAATGCTGATGTGACAATAAGTAAAGTAAGCCATTTCTGCATCGATATCGTGATTGCTTGGGTAAGCAGTATTGCATAAGACGTTATAACAGTATTTCTGATTGGAGAAAGGGCGGAGGAGAAAATTTTATTGGTACACGGGAGAAAAGTCACGTCCTTGGGGGAGGCACTTAGTTGTAACAGTAAAAATCATTGAATTAATAAAATCGTGATGTCGGTTTAGAGGTGGCTTAGTGAGTGGATTGAGGATCCCAGTTGGGAGTCCCTTGGTGTAAATTGACAAGCCAAGTGTAATATTATTCGGGAAGAAAAGAAAAATCTTACCTCCGTTTAATTCACTCTATCGAGAAACATGACTTATTTTATACAGAAAGATATAGTGAAAGACATAGTTAAAAAAGGTGATGGAAAGAAATTTAAAAGTGAAAGAAGAATACAAAACCATAGAAGGGAACAGTAAACAGAATTATAAACCAGTAGTTACGGAGAGACTGGGAGAAATATATATATATATATATATATATATATATATATATATATATATATATATACAATTCTATCAACCACAATACACTTTAAGTCTAACCCATCAACATCGGAAAAACCGTGGAGGCAACGCAGAAATTGAAACGTGGTACGTCCAAGGACTCGAACCTACGGTCCGCACGTGATTAGTGCAGCATTGACTTAAACCATTATACTATTATGTACAAATACACACACACACACACACACACACACATATATATATATATATACGTATATATATATATATGTATGTATATATATATGTCTGTATGTATGTATGTATTTCATGTTTATTTTTTATTTTTTCTCTCGTAGCTTGACAGGCACACGGCACCCCTTGCCCTGCACCTCCTCTCTACCTCACTCACTCTCCTAGAGGAAAATTCTATTGGTATGACGCTGTTATTACATGATTGTATCACACTCAGTCTATTGGTGTTCCTGATCGACACAGATTACTACATCAAGCGTGAGGGCATGTGTATTACTCACCAATTGTCCCTGTCCTTTATGTCTTACCTGTCACCTCGATCAGTGGTTCTCAACCTCCATATGGAACCACAGAGTTTCGTAATCGGAGCCACACACTAAAAACTATTTAGTGAATGCCTACTGATTTTATTTAGTGTTAAAGGGGTCCCCAGAAGGTTAAGCAACAGTAATACATAAGTATGGGGTAATTGGGAAAGAGGGTTGAGAAACCATGTTCTAGATGACCCCAAGATCTTTTTTCTACTTGTAACACAGTCTCTTCCCTCTATCGTCGATATATACTTTCTGGTCCACGTTCTCCTTATTTTCTTTAAGTATATCGGTGATGATTAAGTTTAACGTCGCGAACTCCCTCTATCAGGAGCCTAAGACTGTGCCCCTTACAGAGGACTTTGTAGCGTGAAATTGTATGAACCATGCCCTTGGTCCAACTCGCTGGCGGCGCAACTCGAACTGTCGTCACCTCAACCTCCGCCGGAAGTAGCGACGCTCTAGCCCGGTCTGTCCTAGATATGCTTACCTTCTTTCCGCATAGTCACGAGGTCTCTTCGTTTCAAAACTTATTGGTACGCTTCAGGCTGCATTTGCTCCCCCAATCAGTAGTTCATTCCGGGCATCACTTTACTCCATACAGGAACGCTGACTGGAAATACATTTTAAATTTCACTTTTTTTATGTTGATGTCCTTCATAATGATGTCACGTTTGAAGGTGCCAAGTTCACATGCTTTTTCCCTTGAATCCATCGATAACAAACCTTAGTGACATGTTGTTTAGCTGATAACTATGGCTACATGAGGAAAACAAGGAGAGGAGTAATCGCCTATTCTCCTCTATCCTTATGTGAAAAATTGGTAAAAAGAAAAAAATAGATAGAAATATCTTTGACCCAGTTCAGGGACCAAGTACCAGCCCTCAGGGCTGCGTCATTGGTGAAGGCGAGGGTATTGATACGTTATGGAGATTCGCGAACCCATGTAGGAAAAAGTTTAATATCCCCCCGCCCCCACGCCGAAAGACTACAACGTGGAGTCTTCCTGTCATTGGCCTTCTGTTCATGTAAATGCATTATACATATTGGTGTGTGCAGCTGCATGTGAGGCTGCATTGTGTGCCGCTGGTTTCCTCTCGTGGTCGAGGTAGAAAGGTCAGGATACTTACTTCCTCTTACGTTTGGTGCCACGACGACAAACGTCATAACCTAAAGGTGACCGAAAAGAAAACGAATAGTGGCACGCTCTACGGCACGGATTAACCACGAGAAGACACCAGAGATGAACAGAACAACCAGGCGGAATCCACAATAAAATCATGAATGTTTCACACTTCAGTAAAGGATAAGCGAAGACTGACTTGCTTACAGAATGTACTCGATCCACATGTGTTCTGTACATGTGATCTTCCACCTGCAAGTGAAAGTCGAGAGTCTATTCGGATGCTATGTTATCCTTGCCCATTTGAGGAATTGAGGAACAAGCAAGATATATTTGTCATGTGTCTGGGCGACCTCAGTATATGCCTCTTGCTCATATCAAGGTCATCATATTAAGACAGCAGTGTAGGACTCGTAATAATGGGTTTAGATTGGACAAATTTAGGTTTAATGAGGAAACAGGCAAGAACTGGTTTAGCAATAGTTTAGTTGACTAGTTAACTGTTAGTTAACAGTTAACAGTTTAGTTAACTAGTTAACTGTTAGTTTAGTTAGCTGGTTTAGTTAACGAATAGAATAGACTTAGTAACCCTGTAGTGAGCGCTGAGATTATTGGTTCTTTTAAGAGAAGATGAGATAACTTTATGGATAGAGACGATAGGTGGTA